>NC_057812.1:397963322-398254106 GCF_018294505.1 Triticum aestivum | reverse complement strand
TTCCGTTTGCATGAGCCGTGTGCGGGACCAAACGTGTGTGGGGTGCAATGCGACCGCGACAGGGGTGCTGTGAGTGTACCGCCTTTTTTCCTTTTCAACTACGTGCTTCGCCCCCTTAAACAATCTTGGTGCTTCGCGCGATCCATCGATACTACTACTAGTAATCTGGTAATCCCGACTAAAATGACGCGACTAGGTCTTTTCCCGCGCGATATGCTAGGAGGTTGGCTTAGTTGTTTTTTTGGACGAGTAATGCTACACCTACATAATCCCAGTTACATAATTAATGTAATGTGAAACATGTGAGCTGTTGATTGTAGATTGGCAGGAGGGAGGGGCCCACCACCATGAAAATCAAGGAGGAGAGAGAGAGGCAATTTACGTTAACCCTTTCGTAGGTTCCTGTAGATGTAGAAAGATGTGAAATGTGTGAATGTGTAGTGGACGTACTATTGGAGTGCCTAAGATAAATTGCGTATGTAGGCCCTATGTGTTTATTTACTTCGCATGTTAGCTTTGTCTCGGTTCAATAAAAAGCAGAGTTAGTGATGATGGTGTGCCTGCCATCCTGCAATATAGGCCGTCCGATCTATATCTAACAGATAGGAAGGAAACTATGACAATTTACCCGCACTCCTCTCCACATTTGCAGATAAGGCCTTCCCTCGTTCATCCTTTTCTCCCACAAGATCTTGATGTTCCGTGCAACGCACGGGCATCTTGCTAGTACTCCTACAATATACTATATTATTGTGAAATTTCATATACACCGGCCGATATTAATGCAAACACGACGGATTTTCATTACATTTCAAACTTTTATAGGACAGAAAAATAAAAGAAACCCGGCCCTAAACCTATTCTATGGCGGCGACCGACGTCCTCCATCTGGGATCTCCATGTACGGGGGCGGGGTTCAAGACGAAGGTGCGGTCTCCGGCGAGGAAGAGTAGAACACGGGAGACAGACTGGCCAGTTGGCACACCATGCCCAGCCACCTCCCATGCCCTACTCATCCTCGGAGGACTCCCTGACATCGGTGGTGCCGGACATTGGACGGCGGCAAGTAGGACGCGTGGCTGATGGTGCTCCCATCATCGTCTGCCATCGTGGCCACCGCTTGTGTGGTCGCGTCCGCATCCGACTACACCGCTATTGCGTTGCGAGCGGCGACTTGAGTGAGGGCGGCGATCTCAAGCATAATCCCCGAAGACAAAGCTCTCCCGCAGAGCATTTGCGCTCGCGGTCATGGTGGATGTGGTGCCAGGTAGCAGGATGATGCACTATGGTGTGGAGGTTAGCTGGGCATTGCCGCTTGAAGTAGCGCATTCCGGTGAGGCCAAAGCGTCCGGGTGTGTCATTAAGCCGCCGGAGTTTGTTCCTCGCTCACCGAGCCTCTTAACGATGGCATACGGACGGATGGCAGGAATGCGGGCAGCTGGCGCCGGCTGGGAACGCACCGCGCGACGGCGCGAGGGACGAGGGTTTTTGGTGTGCCAGGGTAGTCAGCTGCGGTCGCGGCAACGTTGGAGATGCCCTTTGCTCACATGCGACCCCACATGTCATTGAAAAAGCAAGACGACCCGGCATGGTCGCAGGTCCTGGGGATGCAGTTGGCCGCGTTACACCACTCCGCGGACGCTTCACGGCGCGAGCGCACTTCGACGCCCCGTGCATCCTCGACGAGTCGAGTGTTGATCCGTTGGTCGTGCCACAGCGCTAACGCCACCCTTGGCACATGAAACCGACCATGCCCAGCGATGATGAGCGTGTCGCTCACCGCGGTCGCCCTGTCTAGAGGCGGTGCTGGACCTGCGCCACATTGCTGCCCCCCACGACCCACATGAACGGTTGCTGGTGGCGAGGAGGTCATGGGCCAGCTCCTCCATTGGACTAGTCTGCGCCACGTCGTCCCGACAGGTGTGCCCCACATGTCGATTTCATTGTTTTCTCGGCCATATTCGAGCGTCAGTGCTCCGCGTTACGCATTAGGCGCGGAACATGTGGTTTTTGTGCCCTGGTTCAAATGTGGTACAGTACCAAGTTGTTACCCTAGCCCCAAGTGTGGTGGTTTTGGGTACGGCACCACCCTTTTCCTTTTAAAGTAGTGAAGTGTAACACTTGATTAAGTAGCCGGATGGTGTGCTAAATGTAGGTGTCCGACTATTGAAAGAATAATTGAGGTGTGCCCGGTCCGTGCCCGCATTTAGGGGTCCAACTTACCATGTTCCGGCAGTAGTAACTATACTCGTCCCTGTGTACTCCCTCTGTTTTTATTTACTCCGCATTTTAGCTCTGCTCAAAGTCAAACTTTGTAAACTTTGACAAAGTTCATAGACAGAAATAATAACATATACAATAACAAATCAATACCATTAGATTCATTATTGAATATACTTTCACATCATATATATTTGCTATTGTAAATGTTCATATTTCTACTCCTACTAGCAAGATGCATGTGCGTTGCACGTAACATCAAGATGCATTTGTATGACTAGTTTATCTTGTGAGAGAAAAGGATGAATGAGGGAAGGCCTTATTTGCAATTGTGGAGAGGTGTGTGGGTACCTTTTTGCAAAATTGCCATAGTTTCCTTCCTATCCGTCACATATAAATCGGACGACCTATATTGCAGGATGGCAGGCGCACCATCATCACCAACTCTATTTTTATAAGAGTCCGTCCGATTTATATCTGACGGATATGAAGGCAATATGGCAATTTTACAAAAAGATAGCCACACCCCTCTCCACATTTGCAAATAAGGCCTTCCCTCATTCATCCTTTTCTCCCACAAGATAAACTACTCATACAAATGCATCTTGATGTTCCATGCAACACACAGGCATCTTGCTAGTGTACATAAAAAGCAGAGTTGGTGATGATGGTGTGCCTGCCATCCTGCAATATAGGTTGTCCGATCTATATCTAACGGATGGGAAGGAAACTATGAAAATTTACCCACACTCCTCTCCATATTTGCAGATAAGGCCTTCCCTTGTTCATCCTTTTCTCCCACAAGATCTTGATGTTCCGTGCAAGGCAGAGGCATCTTGCTAGTTTTCTATAAACTTGGTCAAATTTTATGAAGTTTGACTTTAGTCAAACCTAATATGCAGAGTAAATAAAAACAAAGGGAGTATCTTACCCCATGACCAAGACGGAAAGGAAAACGAGACAACTTATTGTTTATTTGAGCCGTTCAAGTATAATCATGCGGCGTTGCTTATTTATCATTCCTCTCCAACCCTCTTCTCCATCGATCATGCCGCCCTCTGTTCGAGTCCATCCCCCCGCATGCGTCATTTGAACATTCCGCCGAGTATCATTCGCATGTGGGCCTAGACCATGCTTGTATTTCCAATGTTGTAATTTGTCCGACATGCATACAAACAAAAGGTTCGTTTAAAGTTTCACTTTGCCTCCACTACGTCTTGCTTCCCGTCTTAGTTTTGACATCCCATTCGGTTCATACCCCGACACATCTTGACGAGATCGATTGATGTTGAGAGATCAATTGCGTGTCGTTCAAGGAGATAAAGGTTTGGTCTGTTTCTATGATAGAAATGACCCCCGGATGGGGGGTCTGTGGGGATCAGAGGGAGTATATTGTACGTTCATAAGCGAAACGAACGTATTGTACCCACCCTAGTCCTCTTTCAATGTCCCACGCGGGGTTGTCCGTGGCGGAGGCCTTCCCCTTCTTGGACGCCTCTGCCTCCAGATGCGTGGAGGCCCCCCTTTTCTTCCTTCCCTCCTTAGGGGGAGAATCGCTTTCCTCCTCCTCATCGTCGTCAGTAACGGGAGGGAAGTGGGTTTTGGTGTCTTTAGACGTCACGTCCGAAGTTCCCTTATGGCAGAGCCCACCTTAGGTCCCCTTGGCCTTCTTCTTCGGCGCTTGATAGGGCGCCGAAACCAGCATCTTCGTCAGAAACGGGATAGATGGTTCTTCGGGCAGCGGAGCCGGACACTGAATCCGCTCCGCCTTCTTTGTCCAGCCCTGAAACAACAAATAGGGAAGCTAAGACATGTTCCTTGAGTATGCAAGTAAAGGGTACACCTTGAAATATGGAAAGCTTACCGCACTAGCAGGATGGGCCAGGTTGTGCCCACGGTCCTCGGTCGTCGCCGGCCACATCTCGTTGGCCTTGAAGAGCACCTTCCAGATGTCTTCATGTGTAGTGCCGAAGAACTGTTGCAAGGTCCGGTGCTTGGCCGGATCGAACTCCCACAAGTGGCAAGTCCGGCTTTGGCACAGCAGGATCCGACGAGCGAGCATCACCTGGATCACGTTGACGAGCTTGACGTCCTTGTCCACCAAGCGCTTGATGCGCGTCTGGAGTGCTGTCATCTCGTCTGACGAAGACCAATCCAGGCCCTTCTCTAGCCAGGAGGTGAGCCACATCGGGGCGTTGGACTGGAATTCGGGAGCCGCGGCCCAGGTGGCATCGCGAGGCTCTGTGACATAGAACCACTGCTGTTGCCACCCCTTGACGGTCTCCACGAAGGTACCTTTGGGCCATGTGACATTGGGCAGTTTGCTCACCATGGCACCTCTGCACTCTGCATGTTGGCCATCCACCACCTTCGGCTTCACGTTGAAGACCTTCAGCCATAGTCCGAAGTGGGGAGGGATACGGAGGAAGGCCTCGCACACGACAATAAATGCCAAGATATTGAGAAAGGAGTTGGGGGCCAGATCATGGAAATCTAGCCCATGGTAGAACATGAGCCCGCGGATGAATCGGTGGAGAGGAAATCCCAAACCATGGACGAAGTGGGGGATGAACACGACCCTCTCATGGGGCTCTGGGGTGGGGACGATCTGTCCCTTGGCCAGAAACCGGTGGGCGATTTCCTTGGCTAGGTACCCGGCCTCCCGGAGCCTGGTGATGTCCTTCTCCTTGACGGAGGAAACCATCCACTTGCCTTGCGCTCCAGATCCGGACATGGCTAGTGTGCTTCTTGGAGGCGGAAAGGATGGAAGCTTGGGCGCTGGAGCTCGAGAATGGATGGGCAGAGAGGAAGAGGGCGTGGGTGAAAGAGGTGAATCCTTATCCCTTTATAAAGGCAGTGAATATCAAGCACCTCCCCACTCGCCTTAAAACTCGCCTATTCCCCAAGAGTCATGCACGTGGTGCGGTTGGGTTATCCATGCATGTATTGATGAGAATCCCGCAGTACGGGGACACAATCTTTGCTTTGACAAGACATGCCAATAAAACCGCATCTTGAAACATGGAGCGGAAGGCTAAAAACGGTTTGAAATAATGACTGGGCTATGACATGATGTCACGCTACAAAATTTGTCAGTGGATCGGACTCATAAAATATTATACTCTCTGTGGATATATGTGGTGTTTGTTTTACAGAGTCAGACACGTTCTCTGTGTTCGAGAGCTGTTTTGGAGTATTCGGAGGAGAAACCCGCCTTGCAACACCGAAGACAATCTGCGCGCCGGACACCTCGTCATTGAAGCCTGGTTCAGGGGCTACTGAGGGAGTCCTGGATTAAGGGGTCCTTGGGCGTCCGGCCTATGTGATATGGGCCGGACTAATGGGCTATGAAGATACAAGACAGAAGACTCTCTCCCGTGTTTGGATGGGACTCTCCTTGGTGTGGATGGCAAGCCTGACGTCCGGATATGAAGATTCCTTTCTTTGTAACCGACTTTGTACAACCCTAGTCCCCTTCGGTGTCTATATAAACCGGAGGGTTTAGTCCATAGGGGAAATCATAATCTGACAGGCTAGACTTCTAGGGTTTTAGCCATTACGATCTCGTGGTAGATCAACTCTTGTAACCCTCATACTCATCAATATCAATCAAGCAGGACGTAGCGTATTACCTCCATCAAGAGGGCCCAAACTAGGGTAAAACTTCGTGTCCCTTGTCTCCTGTTACCATCAAGCTTAGACGCACAGTTCGGGACCCCCTACCCGAGATACGCCGGTTTTGACACCGACGCCGGCACCCTCCTCCAAAACATCGGTTTCCCCGGCAAAAAGAAGAAGATCGGCATGACATATCGAGGCGACCACACTAGCAACCAGAAATGGTACTCCTCTTCCCTTATTCGTGCAAATCTTACATGTCTGCTTGCACAGTATTCATCCCACATAATACACTAGTTGACCGCTTCTTCCTGATACTAGATGTTCCTAGTAACTCACGATGCACAAGATTTCTCCTCATATACTATTTCACCTAAGCTAGAGGTCCATCGCCCCCTGGATTTCAATTCCTGGTCAGTTGATTCCCAATTAACGGAAGCATTCCCCGGTGTAACAGGCGCTAGTCCGCCTATTACACGGGGGAAGCAGCGCCTCGATGTTTTATCTTAGGGGCGTGTGGGGCTTGGAGCTGCTGGCGCCCGATCTGGAGGTCGGCCGATATTAAAGGGATGGCTTGGGGGTGCTGCCAAGCACGGCGGTGGTGTGAGGTCGAGGGGAGGGCGGGGCGGCGGAGGCAGGGGTCTGTGTCGGTGTCAAAACTGGCGGATCTCGGGTAGGGGGTCCCGAACTGTGCGCCTAAGGTCGATGGTAACAGGAGACGAGGGACACGATGTTTACCCAGGTTTGGGCCCTCTTGTTGGAGGTAATACCCTACTTCCTGCTTGATTGATCTTGATGAATATGAGGATTACAAGAGTTGATCTACCACGAGATCGTAATGGCTAAACCCTAGATGTCTAGCCTGTATGATTGTGATTGCCTCTACGGACTAAACCCTCCAGTTTATATAGACACTGGAGGGGCCTAGGGTTGTACAGACTTGGTTTACAAAGGAAGGAATCTTCATATTCGAACGCCAAGCTTGCCTTCCACGCAAAGGAGAGTCCCATTCGGACACGGGAGGAAGTCTTTTGTCTTGTATCTTCATGGCCCATCAGTCCAGCCCACGTCACATAGCCCGGATGCCGAGGACCCCTTAATCCAGGACTCCCTCAGTAGCCCCCGAACCAGACTTCAATGATGATATGTCCAGCGCGCTGATATATAGTCTTCGGCATTGCAAGGCGGGTTCTTCCTCCGAATACTTCAAAGCGTCTGATCTGAAGAGTTATACTCGACTTTCCATTTAATGTTGTACCCATTGGCTTCTGCGCCTCCATTGCTTCGGCTTCCACGTGTCGAGCGAACACGAAAGGTCAGAGTATTTCTGCACATAACACCCTGGCCATGTAAGAAAGGCGTATACTTAAGTGGATTGGATCTCAGATGCCATCTCACACCAGGCGGAAAATCCTTAGAGCTTGCTAGGAGAAACCATTCCAACATGGCTACCATTCCCAGTTCTTCCTCCTGCCCCCATGGCTCTGAAAAAGGTGATTGGGATAAATATTCAGTATCCCATGACCAGCTGAGTAAGCTTCAAACACAGAGATTCCTTCCCCCCGCGGATCTAGTCCCTGTTCGGGCAGGATTAACCTCCTTTGCAGGCGAAGCCCTGGCGAAAAACTTCCCTAATCCAACCAGGGGGAGTGAGTGTGCTTCATATCCTTCTTAATAAGAGGCGTCGGGTTTCCAATCCACCCTTTCCGCCGAGGTCTACTGGAGTACTATGGCCTCCAACTGCACAACCTCACTCCAGCCTCCATCCTGCATATCATGGGTTTTGTCACTCTCCGCGGGCTATTCCTGGGCTGTGAGGCCCACTTTGATTTATGGAGGAAACTTTTTTGCCTCGTCCCTCATACCCAAAAGGGATCCGTATTCGAGGTGGGCGGCGCCGAGATATGGCGCATAGCTGGGACCGAATACTTGTCCGGTACGCCGAAGAAGGCATCCGAAGAGTGGCCCTCGGAGTGGTTTTATATTGAAGATGTCGCTCTCCCCGACCCAGTCCGAATGGGCCTTCCCGAATTTTCTAGGGCTCCGCTGACGAAACGCCACAGTTGGCGTCCTCGGAGCCTCGAGGAGGAAGACAGCGTAGAAGTCCAACAACTAATGGGCAAGATAAGGACACTTGCCCATTCCGGATTATCAATAATCAAGGTAATGGCAACTTCCATAATGCGAGGTGCTTAGCCACTCCAATTCAGAGGGCTCCCTATGTGGCACTACAATGGGGAAGATGATGCCTCACGCTGTAGACACAAGGGTCCGGATACCCCTGCCGCCCTGGCCACAATATTGGCCGATCTGTATAAAGGGGAGAAAGAGGAGTTTACTCATCTTAAGCGCCAAGAGGGATTCTCCATGTACAATCCTGTAGGATCGCAAGTATGTCTAGAGGGGGGGTTGATTAGACTACCTGACCAAATAAAAATCTAGCCTTTTCCCAATTTTAGTTCTTGGCAGATTTTAGTAGCTTAGCACAAACAAGTAATCAACCTACACATGCAATTCTAAGAGTATAGCAGCGGAATGTAAAATAATTGCATATGAAGGTAAAGGGATGAGTTTGAGGGAGCAAACGCAATGTTGACACGGAGATTTTTGGCGTGGTTCCGATAGGTGGTGCTATCGTACATCCACGTTGATGGAGACTTCAACCCACGAAGGGTAACGGTCGCGCGAGTCCACAAAGGGTTCCACCCACGAAGGGTCCACGAAGAAGCAACCTTGTCTATCCCACCATGGTCGTTGCCCACGAATGTCTTGCCTCACTAGGGTAGATCTTCACGAAGTAGGCGATCTCCTTGCCCTTAAAAACTCCTTGGTTCAACTCCACAATCTTGTCGGAGGATCCCAAGTGACAACTAGCCAATCTAGGAGACACCACTCTCCAAGAAGTAACAAATGGTGTGTTTATGATGAACTCCTTGCTCTTGTGCTTCAAATGATAGTCTCCCCAACACTCAACTCTCTCTCATAGGATTGGATTTGGTAGAAAGAAGATTTGAGTGGAAAGCAACTTGGGGAAGGATAGAGATCAAGATTTATGTGGTTGCAATGGAAAATCTTGACCTCAACACAAGTGTAGGTGGTTCTCTCTCAGAAAATGTGTATTGGAAGTGTAGGCATATTCTGATGGCTCTCTCCACGAACGAAGAGCGGGTGGAAGGGTATATATAGCCTCCACACAAAATCCAACAGTTACACACAAATCACCAAACTCGGTGGGACCGATTTAGTTCAAAATGTGAATGTTAGGATTCTCGGTGGGACCAACATGTCAACTCGGTGGGACTGATGTCATTAGGGTTAGGGCATAATCTAATCTCGGTGAGACTGACTACACAAACTCGGTGAGAACGATTTTGGTAATAGCCAAACACAGAGTTGGTCTGGCAAACTCGGTGGGACGGATTCGCTCTTTCGGTTGGACCGAAACGTTACGAAAAGGAAACAAAGAGTTTGCATTGCAATCTTGGTGGGATCGATCGCTCATCTCGGTTAGACCGAAACGTTGCGAATGGAAACAGAGAGTTTGCAACCCCATCTCGGTGAGACCGAGATCCCTATCAGTGAGACCGAATTGATTAGGGTTTCTGGCAGTGGCTATGTCAACTGAACTCGGTGGCTCTGGATGAGAAACTTTGGTGGGGCCGAGTTGGACTTTTTGGTTTAGGACATATGTGGAAGTGAGAAAGTAGTGGAGGGTTTTGGAGCATACCACTAAGCATTTTGAGCAAGATTCTCATTAAGTAACACCTCATCCCTTCTTAATAGTATTGGCTCTTCCTGTAGACTCAATGTGATCTTGGATCACTAAAAATAGAAAATGTAGAGTCTTGTGCTTTGGGCTTGAGCCAATCCTTTGTCCTCAGCATTTTGAAGGGTCCACTTTCTAATCCATGCCATGCCAAACATTGAGCTTTCCTGAAATATTTATCTTGGAATAGCATTAGCTCAATGAGGTATATGTTGTTAGGAATTACCAAAACCACCCAGGGATAGTTGCACTTTCAAATCCCCCTAGCTGTGTGAGTTTTAGTCCCACCTCCTTACTCAATCCTTTCCTCGAGTCATGTTTAATTGCCATTTACCTGTTCATTCTTAATAGGAATGGCGGAAGGCTATCACAGAGATCTATAGTCCCGCTCCACAGCCGGAGGACCATAACCGGGACCTCAATCCCGGATTCAAAGAGGATCCAGACATATTTGTAGAACTCAAAGAGGGAGTCTTCTACCAGGCGAGCTATGATGGCACAGAAGTGGCCATCATGGCCGATTATCCTGGCCTCCTTCCTGCCTCACATGTATGTAACCAGGAGACATCTCCTCCGAAAGAGCTTCCTCATTATGCCTCACCTACCGCACTGTCTCATGCTCCAAAGGGGAGGTGCTCGACGCGTCATGCCGCACTAGAGGCATCTCATTAGAGAGCGGCGCCCACGCCGGGCGGGTCTTTCAAGAGGAAGGCAAATGACAACACGGCCAAGCCTTCATCAAAGAGGTATGGATTTAAATATACCCCCTGGTAGTCACATCGAACCGTGACATTCTCCACTGTGTTTTATCAGGAAGAGTGTTCTCCGGACTTTGTCTGGGGATCCTGCCAGTCGCGCCTCCATTAGTCAGGTTCCAGACCCTGCCTCTAGGGCGGGGGCTGACACGGGAGCGGTGCCGGATTGTCCTCCTTCAGGGGATTCAGATAATGTATCCATCACGAACTCTGAAGTGCAGAGCGCCATGAATCATCGGCGCTGGAGGGCCGCTCTTCGCGACCCTGGATTTACTAAAGAGGCATTCAATGCCTTCAGCTCGGCTGATGCGTACATTCGAGCTGCTCGGGACGGGCTTGCCAGAGCCACTGACCAGCATTTGAAAGATATGGGGGTAAGTACACATTGTACACATCTGGTAATCATGTACCACTAGCCCCTGAGACTTGAAACAGTTGAAACAACTGATTTAAGGATCATTGTATAATCAGGTACTCACAAAGAAGAACAACATGTTGTCTCATGAGCTGGAAAAGTGCCGGACTCAGCTAGCTGTTGTTACCGCCGAACTGGAGAAGTCCAAGGAGGCACCGCCTAGTAATGTTCCCCTCCATCCAGAAAAAGTATAGTCATGTACTAGTAATGTGAATACTGTTGCGTTTCCGATGACAGGATCAGCAAATAAATTGAAAGAGGAACTGAAAGTCGCGCAGGCAGGTAGACAAGAGGCTGAAAGGCGACTGGCCGCAGGCGAACATGTGCTGACACGAGTCAGGGATGATAAGAACAAGCTGCAGGATTCCAACACCCTGCTGGGCGAAGATCTGAAAGATGTACGAGCCCAGCTAGCTGACACCATAAAGGAAAATAGGAGGCTACGAGGCGGCATATTCAGTATGCTTTTGAACTTACCTCCGTGTAATTTAGCGAAAAAATGAGCTAACAGATTTATGTCTGTAGGTATGCTGACTGGTCGTCCCGAAGAGGAAATGTCCGGATCTCAAGGCGATCTACTGCAAAAGTTGTCCCAAGTGCACAAGCGAGCTCGGCAAGCAATGTTGAGCGTTGCCAAGGCTTGTGGCCATCCGCCTCCCCTCTAGGAAGTATGGAGGAGCTTGTGAAGCTATTCCAAGGAGGTCGGCGGCACATTAGATTATGGAAGATATTGGCCTGCCGAGGAGGTGCGCGAGAGGCCTGGGCCATGGTAAAAACAAGGTACCCCAAGCTTGATCTGAATCATATGGCCTGGGCCATGGTAGAAATTCCAGTTAGTTTGGTGTATGACCAAGTAAAGATAGCTGCCAAGTTTTCCCAACAGGATTGTAAGCTAGACAGCCTGTTAGACGGCATAGAGGAAGAAGTTTTTGAGTCCAAGTGACTATGTACTTCAATTGACAAATTTGTCCCTAGCCAGATTGTAAAACGATTGTCATGGCAGACCTTTTCGCTTCGACCTCCGGACTCGAAGGTGCGGAGTGTTTCTGAATACCGGAGCGGCAATATAGACCGAGGTATGCGTGGAAACCAGGCGTAGGGGTCATCGTTGCTTGAACAGACAAGTTGTATCCGGCTAGCTATATTATATTACTTGTTGATTGTAAGAACCATCTTCCGGGGAAAATAGTTCCGTTAAGGGTTCCTTTCCCTGGGTGAACATGTGTTAGTATGCATGCCCGAACTGTGATTGAAGAATCGCAGTGTACATAACATCTGTGGGTTCACAGTGTAATTAGGGTATAACGTCTTTAGTCCGCCGACCGAATATTCCCTTAAGAACACTAGCTTTCGGCTTCATTCAGTCTGAGTGTAACACCCACGATGCGACTATATCTCCCACGTGTCGGGGCACGACTTAGAGGCATAGCCGCATGGTAGGTTTGTCGCAAGAGGGGTAATCTTCACACAATCCCATGTACTGAATAAGAAAGGGATAAAGAGTTGGCTTACAATCGCCACTTCACACAAATACAAGTTAAACATACATCATCTAGAATACAGTCAAGGTTCAACTACAGAACTAAAATAAAAGAAGACAACCCCAAATGCTAGATCCCCGATCGTCCCAACTGGGCTCCACTACTGAACAAGCGGAAAAGACATAAAACAATGACCAAGATCTTCAACGAGCTCCCACTTGAGCTGGGTTGTGTCACCTGCACTGGCATCATCGGCGCTTGCAACTCTTTGGAAGTATCTGTGAGTCACGAGGACTCAACAATCTCACACCCGTGAGATCAAGACTATTTAAGCTTATGGGTAGGAAAGGGTAGTGGGGTGGAGCTGCAGCAAGCACTAGCATATATGGTGGCTACCTTACGCAAAAGAGAGCGAGAGGAGAAGCAAAGCACGGTCGAGAAGCTAATAAGTGATCCTGAAGCTACTTACGTTCAAGCATAACACGAGGCTGTGTTCACTTCCCGGACTCCGCCGGAAAGAGACCATCACGGCTACACCCGCGGTTGATGCATTTTAATTAAGTTAAGTGTCAAGTTCACTACAACCGGATATTAACAAATTCCCATCTGCCCATAACAGCGGGCACGACTTTCAGAAGTTCAAAACCTTGCAGGGGTGTCCCAACTTAGCCCATCACAAGCTCTCACGGTCAACGAAGGATATTCCTTCTCCCAGGAAGACACGATTAGACTCGGAATCCCAGTTACAAGACATTTCGATAATGGTAAAACAAGACCAGCAAAGCCACCCGAATGTGCCGACAAATCCCGATAGGATTTGCACATATCTCGTTCTCAGGGCACACCGGATTGTCCAAGATTCCGGTAGGCCAACCCAGAGTTGCCCCTGGCGGCCACCGGCCGCTGACAGTTTGGACCAACACTCAGAGGAGCACTGGCCCGGGGGATTAAAATAAAGATGACCCTCGGGCTCCGGAAACCCGAGGGAAAAAGGCTTAGGTGGCAAATGGTAAACCCAAGGTTGGGCCTTGCTGGAGGAGTTTTATTCAAAGCGAACTGTCAAGGGGGTCCCATTCCCCCAACCGCGTAAGGAACACAAAATCAATGAACATAACACCAGTATGACGGAAACTAGGGCGGCAAGAGTGGAACAAAACACCAAGCATAAGGCCGAGCCTACCACCCTTTACCAAGTATATAGATGCATTAAAGTAAACAAGATATAATAATGATATCCTAACAAAACCCATGTTCCAACAAGGAAGAAACTTCAATCTTCACCTGCAACTAGCAATGCTCTAAGAGGGGCTGAGCAAAGCGGTAACATAGCCAAACAATGGTTTGCTAGGAAAGGTGGATTAGAGGCTTGACATGGCAATATGGGAGGCATGATATAGCAAGTGGTAGGTATCACGGCATAGCAATAGAGCGAGCAACTAGCAAGCAAAGATAGAAGTGATTTTGAGGGTATGGTCATCTTGCCTGAGATCCCGCAAGGAAGAGGAACGAGTCCATGAAGAAGAAACAAATGAACGTAGTCGAACGAATCCTCACGACTCCGGAACGAAACCGAAGCTAACGAGAGAAGCAACCCGGAAAGAAACAAACAACATAATAAACAACCATAACATAAACATGGCATGATGCACAACCAAGTATGATGCATGTCCGGTCTGAATATGCACGGCATGGCGAAGTGCAACAAACAAAACTACAAATTAAGTGGAGCTCAATATGCAATGAGTTGCATATTGACGGAACACCACATCAATTATTTAGTTCACTCCCAGTTAGGTACTCAACAATATTAAATGTTGGTTAACATGGCAAGAGGTGAAGCATAACAAAACTATACTATCTAAACATTTTAAATGGGGTCGGATATAATAAGCAACAAATCCGGTAATCCCCATATGCATTAGCAATTTGGCGCAACAACAATTTTAAACATGTAAATGTTATTATCATGATGCGAATGGCATGTGCAAGTTTTATGCAATTTTATGAAAATGTTGACATGAACATGATATGAAGCATTTGTCGACATGGCGGAAGGAAAAGGGGCCACGACAACGAATCCGAAAATGATGCCACGACAACATAACGGTTCCAGTAACTCGCTTGAGATGCCGGTGAAAAAGATAGGGTGTGAGCAAGTTGAGCAAGATGGTGGGGTGCTCCCGACTATCGGGTTCCCACGGGTTAGTGGCATGGAAACGTGGAGGACCGAGCAAGTGACAACTCGGACACGGTGCAAACATAGGGTGCATCTCATACACACAAGCATTCATTCTCGGACGGTCATCTCGGGGTATACCTTTGAAGCGTGTGTTCGGGGTGGTTCGAGTTCGGTAAAGTAAGTAGGTGTTCTCGGGACGGACGTAGGAAGTAGTCATTCTTGCGACGGTACTGGTGCACGGTCGTCGTGGAAGTAGTTGTACACATTGTCTTGTCGAGTCCACGGCGAGGGTAGTTGTTCACTCGACGGTCTTTGGCAACGTTCATCGTACAGGGATCGTAGACGTTCGGGTCTTCCGTAGAGGTACTAGACGCATCTCGGATGTGTAGTCGTACACGCACGTAGAAGAACTTGACGGGTCCTGTGTGTAGTCGTTCTCAGCGACTCCGCATAGTTGTTCACATCTTCGTGCTATAGTCGAACTTGATGAAAAAAAAACACGGCGACGGTAGACGTACATGGTCAGTTTGACGGAACTTGGCGAAAACAAAACGTTTGGTCTTGGCATTCAGCGACATTAGTACAGGAAGGCAAGGGCATGGCCGAAGGTGAGGTTGCAGTGGGCCTTGGACGTGAACTCCAGCGACAGTATGATGGGGAACGTCGACTCCGGGGAAACTCGGGGCAGGGGAAGCAGCCACCATGGGGACCGGGAGGAGCTCGGCTCTCCTCAGGTGTTGCAGGCTGCTGGTGAAGGACACGCGTGAGCGAGGTGGCTCCTGGACAGCGTAGAGGAAGTAGAGGACGGCTCGGGTCCGGCGACGAAGGAGAACGACAGGATGTGGCCAGGCTGCGCTAACACTTGGCGAAGGCGTGGCCATGGACGACGGTGAGGCGGGTCGAGGGCAGCGGCGCTCCTGGTCGCAGCGGACGGGATCCGGCGACGTGCGGCTGTGGCTGCTCGATGAAGGGGCGCGGCAGGGACCGATGCAGGTCGTGACGACGGCAGTGGCACGGGACTTGGCGTGCGGTAGCGACGGGACATGGCAGTGGGGCAGCGGCCTGCAGGGTCGCCGGCGCAGGCACCATGGCCGGAGGCCAAGGTAGCAGTCAAGGGGATGGGCATGGGGCACTGCCCCTCTGCGTGCGTGTGTTGTGTGTGTGGCGGCGCGAGCAGGGGAAAGGAGAGGTAGCGAGTGAGGGAGAGATCGAGAGGGAGAAAGGGGCACGGGCGAGAGGAGGGGTCGAGCGTGGGTTCTCCTGGCGGCGGAGGGAGAGGGGATTGGAAGAGGTGGCTCGGGCGCCTAGGGTTAGCGCAGGTTGGGCTGCGGGAAGCCTTGGGCCAAATGGGCCGCAGGAGGCCCAAGTGGCAAGGCTGGGCTCTCTCTCTCTCCCTCTTCTTATTTACTTCTTTATTTCCCGATTTAACAAATAAACCGAGAAATAAGAAATGTAGAGAGAGATAGGAGAAGAATTGGAGCAGGGCACCAATTTTCTTAGACTCATAAAAAGGAGCTTGATCCAAGAAAAAATACATTTGGCACTGTTTGGAAGGATTGCATTCGAACACATTTGAATGTGATTCAAATAAGTTTGAATTAGGAAAACATTTTTGGAGAGTCCAAAAATGTTCGGAATTTTGTGGAGAACGGGAAAGCGGTGAAAGAAATTATGGGGAAAGTTTGGGGACCAAATTTGAAGTATAAAATACATGAAATTATTTTGCAAGTGTGTTAGAATATTTATTATAGATCCCTAATAATATTGGGAGACTTTTTATGTTGTAAAGAGAAATCACCATGTGCATCTCCCTCGATTTAAATGGATCGAAGATCCATGCAATTTATTTAGTTGAGTTCTAAAAAGGGGGTGCATGATGACATGATGCAATGCAAGAGATGCCATGATGAATGCAACAAAGCAATCAAAACACATGACAACAACGAAAAACATGAAAGCCGTCTGGAGCATTGGTCTCGGGGCGTCACAACACTCCACCACTACGAGAGAATCTCGTCCCGAGATCTAGAATGGCACCGGAGGGAAGAGGGAGAGGAAGAGAAGAGGTAAAACTAAGTTGCTTCTTTGACAAACGAGAGAAACCAAAGAACCTTGAGAGGTTGAACAAATTGAAAGAAAGAATACAACGAAGATGAACGAGGTTGAAAACACTCCGTTAGAAAGGAGGAACATTACGGGAACCTTGTGGGTTGAAAGACATAAGAAAAGGTTACAATGGACAAGAAGTAGATGCAAGCACTCCGATTGAAACAAGATGCAAGACTTTATAAGACGAAAAGAACTTGAGCAGATGACACAACACTCCGGTTAAAACAAGATAGAGAAGGCATAATAATGATATAATTTGGAGAGCACTCCGGTAGAAAAGAGAAGAAAACTTGATAAGATGAAAAGAAATTGAAGGGATGACACAACACTCTGGTTGAATGTATAAGCAAAGGAAAGAACATGATCTGCACAATCTGAGATGATGAGTGAAAAGAGCAACATCACAATGCCTCCGGAACGAAAGAATAGAAGTTGGATCGTTGGAAAAGAAAGAATTGATAAGAAAATGACAACTTCTGCCACAAATGATCTTGGAAGCCACCCTTCCAAGAGGGTTATAACGGAGTTGTTGGAAAACCAACAACGAAAAGAGTAAGCTTGTAGTAGGCTTATGGAGAACATCTCAAAACTGAGGTGAAATTCTGCCACTAACAAAAAACAATGATTGATCGGGAATAAAGAAGAGATGGAAACTTCTTCCACCAAGAAGATAGAGAGATAACTTGAATCATTGATAAGCACCACAATAGCAACATTCCTTAGGGAAGGCTTTAGGTGAAATATGACACAAGACAACTCCAACGAAGAGATTAATGGATTTAAAATACCTCATTCTTGATAACTTGTGAATCATGAAATACGAAGGGAAATTATCAAGAATGACATAACACCACCTCAAAAGATGAGATATGAAAGAATTGCACTTCGAAATGCAAGATGAAGAATACTTGACGTATAGCTTGGCGAATCATAGCTTCGAGAGAAATCTTGACGAACAATTGAAGAATGAAAGGAATCCTTTATGAACCACCATGTAGAGCCTCCATGAAGAACTCCGGTAAAAAATGATGATAAAAAGAAAGGAAAGTTGAAAACACAAGGTGAAGCCTTGTAATGATTTAGATGGAGCTTCGCGACGAAATAAAGCGGAAAACTTGGAACTCCGGAAAGAAAGGTGACTCACTTGTAATCAAGAATTAACTCATCTTGGACAATCTCCAGAAGAAAAGAATCCATTATTTCGATGAAGCAAGAATAAGAATTATGTTATGTGTATCCTTCACCAATTTAAATTGATGACAAGCAATGTATTTGGCATACTACTTATTCTCGTGGAAAGGATTAAGATAAATATAGCGCAAACTTGAGAAAAGGCTTCAACGAACCACCGTTAGGATTTGAAAGAATGAATGAATTGATATGATAACCAAGGAATAAAACTCTTGCGTGAACCACCGTAAGAATTGAAAATGAGAGTAGCAAAGGCACAAATCACTGGGTAGAATTGGAAAAACGAATGAAGATACTTGAGGGAATTTAGATACAAGTGAAACGAAGAGATCATGAACTGACTAGAGAATACTTGAGCGATGCACCGGTAAGATTTTGAGAATGAGAGTTGAAAGTTGAGAATGAATAAACCCGAAATGATGGCCTCCGGAGAATCAGACTGAAAAGACTCGTGAATTGCTCTGGATGGGTGAAAAGAATATCTCACAATCGAAAACAATTAAGAGAGGATGGCATCAAGCTAGAATCACGAATCTATGGAAGAACGGGTAAGAATTTAAGAGGAACTCCTCTTGGGTCTTCAAATCCGAGAATGACGATGGGAAACACCACCATGAATTGTTGAGGTACTCCGGAATAATGAAGAATATAAAGGTTGAATCAACAATGAAAAGAATTTGAAAGATCTTGGAGAAAGACATAAGACTGATGATAATTCATTCTTACGTCAAACTTTGAAAAAGAATATGAGAATAACTCCGGAAAAATTAGAAGAGTCAGGTAAGATCCTGGGAAAAGACCTGTGGGTTAGGGCCCACTCAAAAGATACACCGTTGAATGATTTAAAAGATAGGTTGCGCCAGTTGAATTAAATGGCTTTAATGAGATAGCATCCTCAAAATAACCTGAACGAATTTAGAATGGAAACTTGAATCTTCTGAGATATCTCAGTACTCCAGAACAAATGAATAGCGAGAGGTGAATGATTAGGGGGTGCACCGACATGAGAAAACATTTGAAATAAGGAAAAGAATACGATCAACACCGAAAGATTGAATTGAGTCCACCGGAGAAGAAAAAGAATGAAGAATGATGAACTTGATGCTCCGTTACAATCTTCCTGCGAATCACTGGATAAGAACATTGAAAGAAAGGAATGGAGAAAATTCACATGAATAAAAAGGATACTTGATTTGAATATCTCTGAGTCCCTGAAGAAAAAGGGGTGGGAGGGCGGGAAAACAAAGGCAACTTCGGACGGACGAAACAAATAATGTTGAGAAGACTTTGAGTTGATCTTGCGGATGGGAAAATGGCCGGATCCACTTGAAGAGAAGCACACCGGTTGGAAAAAGAATCGGAAATGTTAACGCCCACACGTGTGGGCGTTCACCACTCCGTCCACACGCAAGCATCGCCGTTGGTTTCGTTTTGCACGAATCTTGGAGCAAAAGGGCTGGTTTTCGGCGCCACGTTGGACGATTCTAGTGTGCGGTGTGCGAGTGGGTTCGCCCGCACGGTAGTTGCCATCCCACAGTCAGCGGTTGCCACTGAGAGGCGTGCGGTGGAACTGCCATGCGCCCGCACGCCACGGTCCGACCGCAGTTGATGTCAAACACGTCGCACACCCCTCCACCCTCTCCCTCACGGTTCCATTCACTCTCCCCCGCGTCGCATTTACTGGCACAACCCACTCGCATTACAGTCCACTGGAGGAGAAGGCGAGGGGAGAAGGCGATGGCGGAGGCGGGACAGTCGACGGTGTTCGCGGGCGTTGGTGGTGCTCGTCGGAGCGGAGCGGCGTCGCCGGAACGCGTGCGGGTCGAAGGTAATGCTCGCTTCATCTATCGCATACCCTCCCTGATTTTGTTCCCCTCTTTCCTCCCTGTTCGATTTCTAGATCCATTCCTAGAAATTCCGGCGATTCGGCGGTGCGCCGGCGTTCCCGCCGCTGCGGCAGTGCGCCATAGTTGTGTGCCTGCCATTGCTTCGTGGGAGTGGGCAGTTTCGTCGCTGCCGCTGCGGCGGCATCGTCGGTGAGGCTATGACTGCTCGTAGGCAACGCATTAGTCTTGCATTTGGATTTTGAGAGTTGTCCGCTGGGTTGTTTTGGTGCGGATTGGTTCGAAATTTGGGGTTGCAGCCATTTCGCGCGAGAATTGTAAGGGTGATTTTGAGGTTGAAGCAGTTGCCATTGAAACCTAGATCTAGTCTAGTTTTGGGGTTGAAACTGCAGATTATGGCGAAATTGGCAGTATGATTGAACGTGAACAAATGTGCGGCAACTAAACTACCTGAAGAAACGTGGTAGTTGCCACAAACGTGTTCTCCCATGTGGCAACAGATTTCCGAAAATGACTGTCATAGTTGCCACCCCAAAACGAGGTGGCAACTAATTTCATTGAACTCCTGTGGCAGTTGCCACACGCATGCTCTTCCCATGTGGCAAATTTTAATTCTGCTGAACTTGTACGATAAGTAACCAGAAAAAATATGCTTTCTGAATGTGGCAACTATGGCAGTATGACCGAACATGAACAGGTGTGTGGCAACTAAACTACATGAACAAATGTGGCAGTTGCCACAAATGTGTTCTCTTCTGCGGCAACATATTTTCTGAAACTGACTGTCATAGTTGCCACAAATGTGTTCAAGCTCACACACAAGGGGGGCAACTAAAATTTACTGAATGAATGAGATAGTTTCCACATACACGCTCTTGAACGAGGCAAACTGATTTTTTACTGAATTTACATAATAGTAACCTCAAACATTCTTTTTCATTTGTGAGACTTGTTTTTTTTTCTGAATTATTTGCGACAGTTTCCAAACTTTGATAGTTGCCACAATCGGTAGCACTGGACGGAACTAATGTGCACATCGAGTTGGCGTGTTTGCCACTTTGGATTTTGTATAATCATGTTGCAATACAGTATGTGAACACAATGTCTGTTGCCACAATACAGATATGACAGTGTGGCAAACTGGCTGCATAGTATGGCAACCACATTTGCATTCAAATAGTTAATATTTTTCTGTTAGGTGGCAACTGCTTACCCATTGCATTTTACATTTTCGCCATTAACAATTTGGTCTGTTCCTACATCAGCAGAATGGCTCGTGGCGATCATCAAAGTGATGATGACGATTTCATGGATCCACCTCAACGTAACCAGGCAACTGGACGGAGAAAAGAGGGCGATGAGGTAACTGTCCACACACCCGCCCCCCTCCTCCTGATTTATGTTATTTGTTGGCAGCTAGATCTTTTTTATAGTCGTCCATCATGAACTAAATTTTCATAACATTGCAAAAACATGGCAACAGCTCAACACTTTTGTGTTTGTTTTTTGCAGAAGAAGAAACGTATTCGCAACAGAGCCTCCCAGGAACGTCTGACCGTGTTGATTGACAAATTCACTGACGATCAAAAGGGAGCTGCTGCTGAGATGGGTATGCAGGTTCTGATGGATGTCCGGTGTACGAACCTTGTCAACCCGGTATGCGATTGGCTTGGTGAGATATACGATCCCGCCTCCAGGGAATTCGTGATCCCGGGACGGGGAAGACTTCCATTGAATGAGGAATCCGTGTTCTGCACTTTGGGTGTGCCTCGGGGACATATCAAAGTCCCGTACGAGGTTAATAATGAGATCGAGGAAGAGCTGTTCGCCCGTTTGTTTCCTGGCTTGGAGGCAATGTCGAACACGTCTGTACTGGCAGATTCTCTGTAGGACATGACGACGCACGGAGAAGTTTTCAAGATGAAGCTACTCATGTACCTCATCTCAGCTGTTTTCGCGCCGACCACTTCTCTTCGCCCAAGCAACAAATGTTTCCCCATCCTGGTGAATGATCCATGCTTGCTACTACCAGTGTTTTCGTTGCGTTTCTTCCGTTTTGATTTCTGACGCGGCAAACTTTTTTGCCCTGAAATTTTGTGTGGTGCAGGCGAATCTAAAAAACGTGAAGAGTATGAACTGGTGTAAGTTTATTGCCGACTTTCTCCACGATGCTTTCAAAAACAAGATGTACCAGAAGGGTTGTCGTCTGCACTTAATGGTATTTATTTTCACTAGATCTCTGTGTGAACTCTTTGTTTATAACGTACTTTTATTTCATGCATGACAATCTGGTCATAACAAGATGGCAACTGCCATAGTGACAATGTGGCAACTGCCATAATGACAACGTGGCAACTGTCATACTGACAATGTGGCAACTACCTTCATATTAGCATGGCAACTGCTATCACAGTAGGATGACAACTGCCATCATACTTTAATGGCAACTAACACATACATATTATCGTTGGATCATACATTATCCTGCTCTTTTTTTTCTGAACTACAAATTAACCACGATGGCAACTGATATTTTCTTTTCTTTGCAAAATTGTTTTAAATCAGCTCATGTATGTCGACTCTCTTGATCTGTCCACCGTGGATTTCACCGGGATAGGAGGCCCGCCGCCTACTCACAAGTTTGCTGTTTCTGCGTGGACCATCAGCGCTGTCAAGGCTGTGCTTGCCGCAGACAGGGCAACTGATGGCACATATGGAAAACTACAGGTTAGTTTTTGTTTATGTCTTTTTCACACGGCATGCTTACAAATTTGACATGACGCAACCGTCCGTGGTTTATAAGGCATGCTTACAATTTCTTTTTTTGTTTTTCATAGCTGATGGCCAAGCATGCTATAGACTACAGCGTGTTTGGGGGGCCTCAAAAATTTGAAAAGTGGATGGACGTGCACTTAGCTCCGTCTTGCCCTTCTGAGGTAATCAAAATGTCCACATCTACGGTTTGCCGTGGATTACATGTTGATGTCGCGGAAGCGAATGCAGTACGGGTGTTGTTTTGTTGATGCTTCTTGTTTTCGTGCACAGGCGAGGGCACTAGTGGAGCATCTAATTGGGCAGTTTGCATCCGGAATGACTGGCCTGCTCGGGAAGTTGGTTGAGGGGTGGACGTCCGTCAGTGCCTCTGACAGCGACGCGGTTGCGAGGCAGTTCACTTCATTTGTCCCAGAATGTACACATAGGCCAACCGGTTGCCGTGGCCGGTATGACTACAACAGCTCCCAAGAGCCCGGTGACACACAGGATGATGTGGATGGAGACGCTGGCCTCAGCAAGGACGACGACGATGACACCGATGACAATGAACACGCTGAAGTTCGCACATGCGGCAACAAGGGCAAGGATGCAACAGGTGCCCACCCACCGGAGAAAGTGAAAGAACATACGGCTGCGAGACGCGAGGGGGTTTTGCCATCAAGGAGGGGGAGGGCTCCAGAGGATGTTGGGCAGGGTTCTGCTGGCAAGAGGTCTAGGATCGATCCCGTAGCTGCTAGGAAGAGGTTCGACTCTCAATTTTAGTTTTCTGCTGTGTATCTTTTCTTTGGAACAATCTCATCCATTTCTTTTGCACTTGTTTTTTGTCAAGCGCGGCAATTAGTTGGTTGTCTGACAATTGCCACCTTCTTTTTTCCTTCCATCTGTTGCGTGCAGTGAGCCGACCGCTGGTGGACGAGCAGCTACGAAGAAACAGGCGCCAACGCCAACCCGTGTTTCTGCTCGCTTGAACAAAGGTGCCCCCATTGCCGGAGACATCCCTTCCACCAGGTCTTCTGCTCGTACGACGACGACCAACACCGGGGATCCTGTCGTGTTGCCTGACCTGAGGAAGGCAGTCAAGAAGTAGGTTTCTCCATGTGCTTTTCATTTGAGATAGCGGTTTTTTTCTTGATTTTTCAATGCAACTGGTGTGCTTTGTCACATATTCTTCTGTTATCATCCCCCACGAGGCAACTGCTGTTTTTCCAAATGATTTATTCCTTCATTTTTTAAATGTATGGCAACTCCTATTATCTTTAGATGGCAACTGGCATCTAGGCCAAATGGCAACTATTTCTGTACCTAATGGCAACTGTCATCTTTTTTTTACCATTTTCTTCTGATAGTTCATCCCCCACCTAATTTTGAAATTGCATTCCTCACAGATCAGACATTTCTATCATTCCTTTCAATTTGCCTAACTTTGATAACTGCTGCTGTATGGCAACTGCTAACTATGGCACATGGCAACTCATGACCCCCTTACATGGCAACTACCAGCTTTTCCACTTGTTTTTAGTTTTTTAATGCTTCTATCATTGCAAACATATTTTTTTGTCCATTTTTTTCATACCATTTTTCACGTGCTTTTTTTCCTTTGCAGGGTGAAGAAGACTACTACGCGCGGGGCCAAGCATATCAGTAGAGACCCACTCGAACGCCTGCATTCAAAGTTGTCAACAGGTGGCAACTCAGATGTACATGAGGCGCCAGGCGACAATACTGTTGCTGCACCGTCAACTGCTCCCACTAACTCTGATGCAAGTGGCCGACCATCTCCGCCGGCTGCAGATGTGCATGCTAGAACAACAGGCATCCATACATCGGGGAGTGACGAGTCGGTATCCGCCAGGACAGCTGAAATATTGCCAACTCTTCTGGCAATGGAGGATGCTGCTGTGAGCCATGCCACCCCATCAGCAAGCGTCGAAGTGGATGCTCCCGAGACCAACCTAGGCAAGGAAGATTCCCGCTCATCTAACACTGATTCCAAGCGCGTGCCTGGTGTCTCACCTGTGTCCATGACAGAAGCGGCTGAGGCGGCACTTCACAAGGATATGCCATCTGCAGATGAGAATCCTGGCACAACAGCTCCAGCTCCTGTCGGTGGAGATACTGCTAAGGCGACCATTCCGCGTGCTGATCTACCACCTAGGCGTCGTAGCCCCCGCAAGCAATCAACAGACATACCCAACGCTCCGGCTGTAGCTAGGAGCAGGAGAGACGAATCTGGTTATGTTCCTGCGTCCACACTGTTCCCGCCACCTGCAAAAATCAATGTGATGGAGAAACCGCAAGACCAGAGCACAACTGATGCAGGTGTCAAGCCGGGCACGAGTGACGCAGAGGAACGCCCGGAGCAGACTGCGCCTTCACCCGCAGCGGAAATCCCCAGCATAAATCTGCGCACTTCCAGGCTCCCAGTCAATGTCGGTGTCCCCTACAGTCCAAACAAGAAGATTGTCATGAAAGCTGCGGCTGAGACCGCTGACAACACGCCCCGCCCTGCAAATAAGGCCGATCATTTTGTAGCGGCCGATTCAGATATGTTTTTCGATCTTTCACCCTTGGATTCTGCCCCGAAAGTCGTTAGTGGTCCGGCCAGTAGGAATGAGAGGCACCCAATGGCCTTTACCCCACCAAGCTTCAGCCTCGGCGTCAGTCAAGATCAACCGGTGGTGCACGATCCTATACCAGTTGCCTTTTCTTTCCCAGGAGGCATGCCCGCAATGATGGCGCAGCCAATGGTCGAGGGCAGGAAGGCTGTCAAGTTTGCAGAGCCAATTGTGCAAGGTACACTCATCACGCACTTACGATTTTCTTGTATACATGTTTGTAGTTTGACTTTTGTCCCAATCACATTCTTTGGGGGTCCTCACTTGTGACGGCAACTGCCATGTGACGACATGGAAACTGGATTTGATGCACCATGTCACCTACGTTTTTTCTTGCTGCCATGCTGCGTTTGACATTTGGGCAAGCACGTGGCAACTGAAGTTATTTCAACATGGCAACTGTAGTTGCTGTCACATGGCAAATACAGTTCAGTACACATGGCAACTGGATTTGCCACATCATGCCACCTGCATTTTTTCTACCATGCTGCATTTTTTCATACGGCATTCACATGGCAAGTGGAGCCGACACAACATGGCAACTGCAGTTGCTGTGACATGGTACCTACAGTACAACTAGGTGGCAACTACAGTGCAACTACATGGCAATTGTATTTGCTATGTCATAGCGACTGTAGTTGGACCACCCATGGCAACTGCCCCACTTTTTCTACCTACATATCACATCATGGACCTTTACCTCCTCACAATCCATCTGTTTTTGGATTTTATATGTATCCTAACCCACTTTTTTTTATATTCATTGCAGCCACCCCTGAGGAGATTTCACCGTCACTTGATGAAGTTTACCTCATGATCGAGGAGACATCATTGCAGAGGAGTTCCTCACGAGGGCAAGGGCAATCAAGTTCCAATGTGCCTGCAGATACGGTATCTGAGGATACCATTAGGAGTGTCACCCCTGGTCCTGTGAGGCAGCAGAGGGTAGTTCACCCACCCCCCGTGGAAGACTACGAGCCCAAATTCAGGGCCACTAAGGAACAGACCCAGCTGTACGATATCGTCAAGCGTTTTGGAAATGCGAGGACCAACAGCAAGCACATGAAGGAGCTGAAAGCGTAAATTACCATACCCCATAATCTCTCATCTTGCTTGCTCTTTTTTACCATTTATCTACTTCGTACTTTTTATAAATGGTCCGCTTACGTTTTAGTTCTTTCATATATTTTTTTTACTTAGTAGGCATGATTCTTCCATGCTATATCGTTTTCATACAGCTCATGTTTGGACAGAACGAAAGTCATTCAGTGCGGAGGGACGTACGTCGACCTGGGTGATCTTGCCGAGTCCGTGAGGCCAAACGGAAAAATGTCGACGAATGTAGTTGCATGCGGGATCGACTACATCAACAATCACACCGATGTATGCGCCGACAAGATAATCATGCATTACAGTGTGACCTGCAAAATATGGGATGGTGACTTCCACCACAAAATCCTGAGGAACAATTTTGCACAACACGGTGACTTCAAGCTCACACTGAAGAAATATGTGAGTACTCCTTTCCTGTCTGCACCGTTTTTTCACATGGCGTGGTTTTTTGCCAGAACCTGTACTTGTGTTTGTGTGGCAGAAGTTTTCATGTGGCAACAGTTGCCGTGCACACTGACTTCTTGATTTTTTGTATCCCCATGCAAACTATGTGGCAACTTGATAGTAAAATACATGGCTCATTTTGTTCATACAATGGACGGCAACTTTCTTTCAACTACTCCCACCCATAATCAAACATTCTACGTGATTCTAATTTTTTTGTCCCTCTGTTGTTCTTTCATGTGAACTTTGTATCTCATTTCTTCACTTTTTTAAATGCAGGTCATGTTCCCCATGTTCCAGGAGCTTGCACCACATGACCGACACGACAAGTGTGGTCACCGCTATGCGGTCTGTCTTGACCTGAAGAACCAACGTATCGAGGTGCTTGATTCAATCCGTTCGGAAGCTGATGCAGACCTTACTATGCATGCCGAATTCTTCATCAAGAACCTCAAAGAGACTTGGAACCGTCACTACGAACATTCAAAGGTCCAGATCAGGCATTTCCCGACTGAGTATGCGGCGACTGTGAAGCAAGGGAACACGTAATTTCTTTTAACCCGCTCCTTCATGTGCCATTTTTACATCAATCCACCCCCTCTTTTTGTTGACACATCTGAACTGAAGTCCATCTTTGCTGCAGCTGTCCATTTTGCGTGTTCACCTGAACTCTTTTTCCTCGTGCAGGACAGACTGTGGCTTTCACGCGCTGGAATACTTTGCAAAGTGGGAAGGCAGAATTGTCCCCGCTATCACAGATGCAACGGTCGTTGAGCTCCGAAAAATCTGCACATGGAACTGGCTGACGAATGAAGATTTCAACAAGCGGTCCGGAGCACGCGAGTTCATGGAGGAAGCTGTCAAGCAAGTCATCAAGAAGTACAAGTGATCACGTGGCGTTACACACCAGACGCACACCTTACATTCTGTTGTTGAGGAATGTAAGGTACTATCTCTCTGTTCTTTTGTCAAAAACTATGTTTTGTGTGCTACGTTATGACTGCAACCTCGTGTAGCCTACTATGTAATGGTGGCGTGTTAGCGACATTTTTAGTGTTTTCTGTAATACATGTGTGGACGTGAACCTATTTTAGGCGTTACATCAGATCTGTTTTTATGTTTATCATTACGACAGTGGTTTCGTCGTTTCTAGCATCGTTTTTTGCTGTTTCGAATGCGTCTGCGATGTTTTCAAAAAAAAGATGGCAAATGTAGTTCAACAGACATGGTTAGTGAAAGTCATCGTCATTTTTTCATTTTTGGCTGTTTTGCTTGTTCTTTTTCATCGCTAATTGCACCGGCTAGCATTGGGTAGGTTTATCATGTAGCCATAACCTTTGCTGCGGTTTATGCACGTTTACGCTTTTTTTTCCAACTTGTTTTCCCATACATTGCACACAACACACTACGTGCTTCTAAACCGCATCGTATTTGTCATGGGGATATATGCCATGCAGAGTCATTACAAAAAGCATCCGGAAATTTTCAGTACAACTAACATGGCAGATACATCATAAATAACATGGTAGATCCAGTACAACTTACATGGCAAATCCAGTACAACTAACATGGCAGATCCAGTACAACTAACATGGCATATTTAGTATAAAGTAGCATGGCATATTTAGTATAAAATAGCATGGCTTATCTAGTATAAAATAGCATGGCATATTTGGTATAAAATAGCATGGCAGATTAACTACACATAATATGGCAGATTAAGTACCCATAACATGGCAAATGCATTTTATCCATTCAATGAATTTTCCTTCTACTTCTGTCCCCCCTCAAGAGTCATTCTCCCAATTAAAAAAATCCCATCGTATAGGGGTACAAAACAAAATGTCCACATGGACCATGTCACAGCACCCCAATTTTTGCTCATGGATTGCCCGCCCCTTTCTTTGTTTTCTTGTGTTTTGCTTGAATCTCCAGTCCCGACTTGTACCTTATCTCTCTCGGACGACCCTTTGTGATGGAACGGGGTGGGTTCCTGACCTGGGTTTGTGTGCTTGCTGTTCCAGATCCTATCTCCGAGTTTTCAGACGATGGCCTCGTGGATGAAGGCACACTTGATGTGCGGGGGAACCGGTGTAAGGCTTCCTCGGCTTTCCTTTTTTTGATCTCATCAAGCTCTCTTTTCAGTGCCTTCCTGTGTTTTTCTACGACTCTCGCTGTGTAAGACTCTCGCTGTGTCATCACTCTTGCACGCTTCATCAATTAGCTCAGCATAGTTCTTTGTCAGCACAACGTGCCTCAGGACTTCCATGGTTGACTCAGGTCTCTCGTCATGCACAGCCAGAACTGCGTGTGTTGTCTGCGGCGCCAACGCGTCGTCAGCGTCCCAAGTCCATCGCCTCCTTATGAAATGGCGGGGCATGCGTGTCACAGCGTTCATGTCCATGACTTTTAGTATGTGACAGCACACAATGCCGTCCCGTTCGAATTTGCAGCATTGGCAGTAGTACTCGCCTTCGCATATCGAGGCTCTGACGAAGTAGTTCCTTCCTTTGTCCGCGTCTTCAGGTTCTGAATCTGACATGCCCAAAATAGAACACACCTTGAACGTATGTTCGTCCACCCGGAAAGCCGTGAACATGCTGGCACGCTTTATTTCTTCCTGGAATCTGCAAGTTTTGTGTGTTTTCTGTTAAACTTTCGTGCGATCTTTTTCTTGTACACCCTTATGTTGTCATGGAAATAGAAATACATTTTGTTTGAACATGGCAAACATAGTTCATTGAACATGGCAAATATATCACGTTGAACATGGCAAATGCAGTACACTACACATGGCAAATGCATTACAACATACATGGCAATTGCAGTACAACAGACATGGCAATTGCAGTACATTTTCAACTGGATATCGTCATTTCCACACCAACATTCCCCAATGGAAGCACATTGCATAAAACATGGCAACTGCATTTTTATTAAACATGGCATCTACAGCTGAGTAAACATGTCAATTGCATTTCAAAAAAAGGGCAGATGCATTTCATTAAACATGGCAACTGCATTTCAGCATATGTGTCGCCAATATAACATTTTTTCAGCATTTTTTGACATTGGCATTTGCATGCCAACATGCTCCAATGGAAGCACAGCGCATAAAACATGGCAACTGCACTTCATTCAACAAGGGAAATGCACCCGAGCAAGTATGCCAAAACAAAATTTTCATTTTAACATGGCAACTGCATCTGAGTAAGCATGGCAAATAGTATTTCATTAAACATGGCAGCTGCATGTCATGGCAACTGCATTGCACTCTACAAGGCCCCTACTGACTTGGTGCTTTTTATGCAAATAAGACTGTAATGCAACTGACTTACTTGTTAAAGATCTTGTTGGTGTATATCTTGCTCATTTGCCTCTCCATCGGTAAATACGTTAGCAATTTTGGCTGCTTTAGGGCTGTGGTCGCTTCTTGCTGTAGCTCAGATCCCAGAATTTTTTGTTGCAAAGCTGTGTACTGCTTGGCAAACTGTAGCAATGAGTTGCCAGGGCTGACGTACCGCTTTAAAACAGCATTGAACCCCTCGCTGCGCTGCGTAGTCTGCAGAAAGGGGAAGAAGCACTGCATGAAGTAGGCCGGCACCCAGTACATTCGCTTCTCCCACAGGCTAACAAGAGTCTCGTTGTCCTGGACTTGATGTGTTTCAGTCATGGCCATCCAGCTCCTTTCAAACTCCTCCACCGTCAAGCTGTGGTCCACGCACAGCTCGAATGCCTTGTGCAGCTCTGGACGGTCGGCAAAGAACGGTCCTAGCGTCTCCTCAGCCTTCTTTATAATGTGCCACCTGCAGTGCCTGTGCACTGCCAACGGAAAGACCTCCTCTATGCCTGCACGCATGCTGAAATCTTGGTCCGTTATTATGTTCATCGGAGCAAGTCCATCCATGCACTCTAAGAAGGTCTTGAACAGCCAAACGTACCCATCTGTGTCTTCGTTCCGGACGAGGCCGCATCCGAACTGCAACGACTGATTGTGGTTATTTATTCCTATGAACGAAGCGCATGGCATCTTGTACATATTGGTGAGGTACGTCGCGTCGAATGAAATGCAATCTTGGAAATGTTTGTAGTCTCTCCTTGCAGCACCATCCACCCAATACATGTTCCTGACACGGTCCTCATCGTCCAACCTTATCCTGTAGAAGAAATCTGGATCTTCCTTTGCTTTCGCATCGAAGTAGGCTATTGTGGCCTCTATGTCTGCCAACTTGCTCTCTCTATGGTACTTGGCCTGTAGGTTTGTGATGTCAGCTGGTATGTACGACATGCTACTCAGAGTCCCCTTTTTGCTGTGGATGAGAGATAGTATCTGTACCATTCTTGATGGACCGACGTTACAATCATGTAGCAGCTTTACGAATTTCCTTTCGACGGGGGTGAACCCTCTGTGGGCGGTCAGAAATTTCACCAGGTCGAACTTCTTTATGAGTTCGTGGTTGTGCTCGTCAAAATACTCATTGACCACCCATGTTGCTCCATCTACGTTTAGCTTACACCGGACAGGGCACCCCGTCTTGAGAATGATGCCTCTCTTTCGTTCCGGAACGACAGGCGCAACACCTTTCCCCTTCTTGTTCCTCCGTGCCTTGTGGCACCTCATCTCACCTCTGCTGTACTCATTAGTTTTCTTAATTTTCCTATGGTACTCGGTGTTGACCGCAAATCCATGGAACTTTGCGTATGCCTGGTAGTATTCCTTTGCTTCTGTGAACGATCCAAATCTCTTCCCAATGTATGGTGGCTGAGGTACCACGATCTCGGATTGCCCACCATCTTCATCCTCTTGTGCGTCGTCGTCAGTTTCATCATTCGCTTCAGTATCGGCGGCAGTTCCATCTACTCGAGTGTTGCTAGTGCTTGTGTTCAAAGGGGTGCTCGTCGGCATTGCTGGAATGATTGCCATTCCCGACTCTGACTCGAAATTGTTTGCGGCATGACAGTCTGCTGGCTGGTGGAACGCGTCTTCCGTGCGCTCAGAGCTCCCCGCAGTAGATGTCCCCGCACCGCTGTTCACTATAGTTGTAGGTTCTGTAATAGAAAAAACAAGCACGAGAGTAAGATTTTTTGGTTGAATAAGATGTGTATCACAACGGATCACACCATCTTCGATTGATTTGGCACGACATATTTTCAAACAGCAAGCCGTGAGACTGCGTGTGGACATGTGTGGCAGCTGTAGCTGTCCAGTCATGGCAGGTACTGTTCAACAAACATGGCAACTATTGTTTTGCCTACAAAAAACTACAAACAACAAATGTAGTGATGTTTTTTGTGGTTCAATTTTTTTCCTTACCTTGTTGTGCTGCATTTGGCCATCTTGTGTGGTCTGTGACACCAAAATGTCGTGCTCCACCTGCAATTTGTGAAGCTTGCCACGGGACGTTTGCCGTGTCACCACCAGCGTAATACGCTGTAAGCATAGTAGTGGTTGGTCAATTCATGGCAATTTGCAGTTTGTGCTAGCACGGCAACTGCAGTCGCCCCTGATGTGGCAACTGCAGTTTTACTGGCATGGCAACTATAGTTGCATCGGCATGGCAACCGCAGTTGTTCCTCCATGGCAACTACAGTTGCGATGACATGGCAACTGTAGTTGCTCTGGCATGGCAACTGCAGTTGTTTCTCCATGGCAACTGCAAGTGTCGACTGATGGCAATAACAGTTATCCAGGGATGGCAAATGTAGTTTTAAATTCATGGCAATTGTAGAAGTCCAGTCATGGCAATTTGGAGCTGCCAACTATGCCCCTTCTGCTAATTGAACATCCGCAACTTCACTTTTTTTATGGACTGACCTGTGTATGACGTCGATGGCAGGTACATGGGTGCTGGCTGATGTCACGTGCTGCATGAAGGCCCTGCATTTTCACCCGTGATAACTCGTGAGTCCTCTTGCCAGTTTTTTTGCATGTCCATTTTTCACGTCCACAGCAGTATGTGTTTTTTTTTGTTTTGCATTACCTTGATTAGCCATACTAGCTAGTTGAGGTTGGTTGCCCGTACATAGTCAGTGTTAGCGCCTTGTGACTGAACTTGCCATGGGGCCCCCCTGAGAGTGTTTTGGTCATAAGAACCTGCAAAAAAATGGGAGTGTAGGACATAAGTAGAATGTCATCTTCATCGTTGCGAAGTTGGCAACTGCTCTCTTCTTTTTGTTACCACGCATCATACCTACGCCTGCATACTGTTCTAGTAGTGGCAGCAACGGCCGTGCAGAGATGAGTTGACTATACTCTGCTGCATCCCAAGGCGGTGTTTCTGGCCTTTGAGAACCCCAAGCATCAGCGCCACCTTCGCGATTCATCCTTTCCGCGTCTCGATTCTTTTCCGACATGTTCTCAATCACTGGATGATCAAAAAGGCATCAATAATCCACAAGAATTGTATTCTTCTGCTGCTTGCACATGGAAGATAGGGATGGCAAGCAACAGGTCAAAATAGGTGGCAATTGTCATCATACACAAGCGGCAACTATCGTTACACACAAGTGGCAATTATTTTTTCCCACCCTCTTCATTCAAAAAATCGTCCTTCTTGCCCTTTTTTAGGGATTCCTACTCATCCATTTCATACCCAACTACTTAAGTGCCTAAACTAGGCACCTAAGTTAACCTCAAACGTAGTACATGGCAGATCTGGTGTATTCTGCCTGGCAATTGCGAATATACACCGAACCATGCAGTGTTCTACCCCTATAGTATGGACCCAGTACAAGATCGGGATATTTTCAGCCTTAAGGATGAGAGGGAAGGACGAGATCGAGAATTTTCACCTGGTTTTAGTTGATCGTGTCTGGAGGGCTGGATTGGAGTGGGCGGCTGGGGATGGGAAGGGTTAGGGTGTGGTTTGGGGTCGGAGCGCCCTACGGATCTGCCCTGGTTGCCATGGCAACCAGGGATGGCCGGCGACGGATGTCGGGGTTCGAGAGGTGGGGGACGATGGCGGCGTACGAGAGAGGGGATGGATCGGAGGCGTGGATCGGCTGGGTCGTGCGGGTAGCCGGTCTTCTAGCCCGGACGGGGCAGTGCGGGCGGGGTTGCCACACACCGGACGTGCGGGCCGTGCTTTTGTGCGCTCAGACGTGGTCGTGCGGGCCGATCCCCGTCTATGCCGCACGAGGCGCGCGGGCGGGTTCCTATCGACGCCACACGTGTGGCAGTTATTCGGACCCAAAAGAATTGAGATGACAACCTTGATGATCAAAAAGGATTAATACTCTCATAGAAATATGAGAGCATCGCTTAAGGAAGGTATGGAATCAACACTTGACTTTGAAGCAACTCGAATACCACAACTGAAAACAAAACAAAGGATTGGCTTGTAGAATAAGCTGGAAACAAACATATGATAGATCCCATATTGTACCATGTGTCTGTTGGAAAAATATTCTAGGAGCTACTTAAATTCCCACTTATAAACTCCCGAAACTTTCTGGTTATGCAATCAGGTGTTGGGGATGCAGGGGAAGCATAATATCTCACCCAAAACTAACAAATCCTGCATCCAGCTGTATCCATCCTTCAACACATAACCAAGAAACTTTCGGAAATCATTTACCTCAACCTTCGAAAAGCATCTGTTATATGAGTTATGGCAATACTCCCGAACTCCCGCCCCAGTACAGGTTGGCGTCGAGGTTATCTCACCAACAACTGCATAAAAGAGATTTTTGATGTCGGCGAAACTCAGGTATTCCAGAACTGCAATGATAAAATTGTGACAACAACACCTCAGAGCTCAACTCCCCGGAACACTGCCATAACCCCTAAATGTCAGGAGGCACCAAGAACAATGCTCTCGTCACAAAACCATCGGAACGATTCCAAGATACCCGTGTGATCCTAATTTTTTTAGTGAAATTTGAGAGAGGAGAGTCAAAACACTACGTCAGGAGGCCTCACCAGAGCGACGAAGGGACTGAGGAGTAAAAAGAATCCTACTCTCCGATATATATAATCCTAAGACTCAAAACATTTTGTTCTAGACTCAACAACATTAGCGATTCGATCAAGCAGGGGGCTCCTAAGTCGGGGATGGCTTTGATACCAACTTGTAACACCCACGATGCGGCTATATCTCCCACGTGTCGGGGCACGACTTAGAGGCATGGCCGCATTTTAGGTTTGTCGCAAGAGGGGTAATCTTCACACAATCCCATGTACCGAATAAGAAAGGGATAAAGAGTTGGCTTACAATCGCCACTTCACACAAAGACAAGTTAAACATACATCATCCAGAATACAGTCAAGGTCCGACTACAGAACCAAAATAAAAGAAGACAACCCCAAATGCTAGATCTCCGGTCGTCCCAACTGGGCTCCACTACTGAACAACCAGAAAATACATAAAACAACGGCCAAGATTTTCAACGAGCTCCCACTTGAGTTGGGCTGCGTCACCTGCACTGGCATCATCGGCACCTGCAACTGTTTGGAAGTATCTGTGAGTCATGAGGACTCAACAATCTCACACCCATGAGATCAAGACTATTTAAGCTTATGGGTAGGAAAGGGTAGTGAGGTGGAGGTGCAACAAGCACTAGCATATATGGTGGCTACCTTACGCAAAAGAGAGCGAGAAGAGAAGCAAAGCACGGTCGAGAAGCTAATAAGTGATCAAGAAGTGATCTTGAAGCTACTTACTTTCAAGCATAACACGAGACTGTATTCACTTCCCGGACTCCGCCAGAAAGATATCATCACGGCTACACCTGCGATTGATGCATTTTAATTAAGTTAAGTGTCAAGTTATCTACAAGTAGATATTAACAAATTCCCATCTGCCCATAACCGCGGGCACGGCTTTCGAAAGTTTAAAACCCCGCAGGGGTGTCCCAACTTAGCCCATCACAAGCTCTCACGGTCAACGAAGGATATCCCTTCTCCCGGGAAGACCCGATCAGACTCGGAATCCTGGTTACAAGACATTTCGACAATGGTAAAACAAGACCAGCAAAGCCACCCGAATGTGCCGACAAATCCCGATAGGAGCTGCACATATCTCGTTCTCAGGGCACACCGGATTGTCCAAGATTTCGGTAGGCCAACCCAGAGTTGCCCCTGGTGGCCACCAGCTACTGATAGGTTGGACCAACACTCAGAGGAGCACTAGCCCGAGGGTTTAAAATAAAGATGACCCTCGGGCTCCGGAAACCCGAGTGAAAAAGGTTATGTGGCAAATTGTAAAACCAAGGCTAGGCCTTGCTGGAGGAATTTTATTCAAAGTGAACTGTCAAGGGGGTCCCATTCCCCTAACCGCGTAAGGAACGCAAAATCAAGGAACATAACACCGGTATGACGGAAACTAGGGCGGTAAGAGTGGAACAAAACACCAGGCATATGGCCGAGCCTTCCACCCTTTACCAAGTATATAGTTGCATTAAAGTAAACAAGATATAATAATGATATCCCAACAAAACCCATGTTCCAACAAGGAACAAACTTCAATATTCACCTACAACTAGCAATGCTATAAGAGGGGCTGAGCAAAGCGGTAACATAGCCAAACAACGGCTTGCTTGGAAAGGTGGATTAGAGGCTTGACATGGCAATATGGGAGGCATGATATAGCAAGTGGTAGGTATCGCGGCATAGCAATAAAGAGAGCAACTAGCAAGCAAAGATAGAAGTGATTTCGAGGGTATGGTCATCTTGCCTGAGATCCCGCAAGGAAGGGGAATGAGTCCATGAAGAAGAAACAAACGAACGTAGTCGAACGAATCCTCACGACTCAGGAACGAAACCGATGCTAATGAGAGAAGCAAGAAACAAACAACATAATAAACAACCATCACATAAACAAGGCATGATGCACAACCAAGTATGATGCATATCCAGTTTAAATATGCATGGCATGGCAAAGTGCAACAAACAAAACTACAAATTAAGTGGAGCTCAATATGCAACGAGTTGCATATTGACGGAACACCACATCAATTAATTAGTTCCCTGCCGGTTAGGTACTCAACAATATTAAATGTTGGTTAACATGGCAAGAGGTGAAGCATAACAAAACTATACTATCTAAAAAATTTAAATGGGGCCGGATATAACAAGCAAAAAATCCAATAATCCCCATATGCATTAGCAATTTGGCGCAACAACAATTTTAAACATATAAATGTTAGTATCATGATGCGAATGGCATGTGCAAGTTTTATACAATTTTATGAAAATGTTGACATGAACATGATATGAAGCATTTGTCGACATGGCGGAAGGAAAAGGGGCCACGGCAACGAATCCGAAAATGATGCCACGGCAACATAACGGTTCTGGTAACTCGATTGAGATGCCGGTGAAAAAGATAGGGCGTGAGCGAGTTGAGCAAGATGGTGGGGTGCTCCCGACTGTCGGGTTCCCAAGGGTTAGTGGCATGGAAACGAGGAGGACCAAGCAAGTGACAACTCAGACACGGTGCAAACATAGGGTGCATCTCATACACACAAGCATTCGTTCTCGGACGGTCGTCTCAGGGTATACCTTTGAAGCGTGAGTTCGGGGTGGTTCGAGTTCGGTAAAGTAAGTAGGTGTTCTCGGGACGGCCATAGGAAGTAGTCGTTCTCGCGACGGTAGTGATGCGCGGTCGTCGTGGAAGTAGTTGTACACATTTTCCTGTCGAGTCCACGGCGAGGGTAGTTGTTCACTCGACGGTCTTTGGCAACGGTCATCATACATGGATTGTAGACGTTCGGGTCTTCCGTAGAGGTACTAGACGCATCTCGGATGTGTAGTCGTACACGCACGTAGAAGAACTTGACGGGTCCCGTGTGTAGTCATTCTCCGCAACTCCGCGTAGTTGTTCACATCTTCGTGCTGTAGTCGAACTTGATGAAAAAACCCACGGCGACGGTAGACGTACACGGTCAGTTTGACGGAACTTGGCGAAAACAAAACGTTTGGTCTTGGCGTTCAGTGACAATAGTACAGAAAGGCAAGGCATGGCCGAAGGTGAGGTTGCAGCGGGCCTTGGACGTGAACTCCAGCGATGGTGCGACGGGGAACGACGGACTTGACGGTGGAGGAGGAGGTTGGTGCAAGCCATGAGCAGCGGCGTGAGATGCAGCGAGGTCATGGGGGCGCGAGACTTGAACGTCGACTCCATGGAAACTCGGGACAGGGGAAGCAGCCACCATGGGGACCGGGAGGAGCTCGGCTCTCCTCAGGCGTTGCAGGCTGCTGGTGGAGGACACGCGCGAGCGAGGTGGCTCCTGGACGGCGTAGAGGAAGTAGAGGACGGCTCGGGTCCGGAGATGAAGGAGAACAACAGGATGTGGCCAGGCTGCGCTGACACTTGGCGAAGGCGTGGCCATGGATGACGGTGAGGCGGGTCGAGGGCGACGGCGCTCCTGGTCGCAGCGGACGGGATCCGGCAACATGCGGCTATGGCTGCTCGATGAAGGGGCTCGGCAGGGACCGATGCAGGTCGTGACGATGGCAACGGCGCGGGACTTGGCGTGCGGCAGCGGCGGAACATGGCAGCAGGGCAGCGGCCTGCAGGGTCGCCGGCGCGGGCGCCATGGCCGGAGGCTAAGGTAGCAGTCAAGGGGATGGGCATGGGGCGCTGTGTGTTGTGTGTGTGGCGGCGCGAGCAGGGAAAGGAGAGGTAGCGAGTGAGGGAGATATCGAGAGGGAGAAAAGGGCACGGGCGAGAGGAGGGGTCGAGCGTGGATTCTCCTGGCGGCGGAGGGAGAGGGGATCGGGAGAGGTGGCTCAGGCGCCTAGGGTTAGCGCAGGTTGGGCTGCGGGAAGCCTTGAGCCAAATGGGCCGCAGGAGGCCCAAGTGGCAAGGCTGGGCTCTCTCTCTCCCTCTTCTTATTTACTTCTTTATTTTCTGATTTAACAAATAAACCGAGAAATAAGAAATGTAGACAGAGATAGGAGAAGAATTGGAGCAGGGCGGCGATTTTCTTAGACTCATAAAAAGGAGCTTGATCAAAGAATAATACATTTGGCACCGTTTGGAAGGATTGCATTCGAACACATTTGAATGTGATTCAAATAAGTTTGAATTAGGAAAACATTTTTGGAGAGTCCAAAAATGTTCGGAATTTTGTGGAGAACGGGAAAGCGGTGAAAGAAATTATGGGCAAAGTTTGGGGAACAAACTTGAAGTATAAAATACATGAAATTATTTTGCAAGTGTGTTAGAATATTTATTATAGCTCCCTAATAATATTGGGAGCCTTTTATATGTTGTAAAGAGAAATCACCATGTGCATCTCCCTTGATTTAAATGGATCGAAGATCCATGCAATTTATTTAGTTGAGTTTTAAAAAGGGGGTGCATGATGACATGATGCAATGCAAGAGATGCCATGATGAATGCAACAAAGCAATCAAAACACATGACAACAACGAAAAACATGAAAGCTGTCTGGAGCGTCGGTCTCGGGGCGTCACACTAAGGTACTAGTCCGGATGACCCGGCTGTAACAATCGCAGAGGTGCTCCCTTTATGCCCTAGCCAAACAAACGGGAACGTAGGGCATAAGCACAGGAGCCAGACAACCCAGCTTGGCAAAAACTTAATTCATGATGGCGCATATAATTGCGAAGAAAAGGTACATATGAGGAAAGGACACATATGTGGTGAGCTTGATGCTCGTAAAATAATAATAAGCTTCTGTAAAAGAAGCCCCCAGGTATTATGAGCGTATACATTTAAGGATGTGTACGTCATAGGTGTGCGGTTTAGCCGCACAAGAGCTATAGAGGTGGAGAAAAAAATTAAAAAGAGAGAAAATGGAAAGAAAGGGAGAAGAAGACGAACAAAGAGTACGGCTCTAGGCGTAGAATCTTCAGAGTCTAGCAGCATTCCACGGGTTCGGCTCTAAGCGATTGTTCGATGCATCACACAGGCGGTACGCTCCTCTAGTGAGAACTTAATCTATGATGAAGGGACCCTCCCACTTGGGCTTGAGTTTGTCCTTTTTCTTTTCTGGCAAGCGTAGGATGAGCTCACCAACATTATAAGTCTTGGCCCGCACTTCTCTGCTTTGGTATCTGCGAGCCTGTTGTTGATAGAATGCAGAATGGGCTTTTGCAACATCGCGCTCCTCCTCCAGGGCATCTAGACTGTCCCGTCGATCAAGCTCGGCCTCTCTCTCTCTCTTCATACATGCACACTCGAGGTGAGTCATGAATGATTTTGCAGGGCAAAACGGCCTCTGCGCCGTACACCATGAAGAATGGTGTGTATCCGGTAGTGCAATTGGGCGTGGTCCGCAGCCCCCAGAGTATGGAGTCGAGCTCCTCAACCCAGTGCTTGTCTGATTCTTTCAAAGACTGCACTAGTCTAGGCTTAACGCCGCTCATGATAAGACCATTAGCTCGTTCGACTTGATCATTTGTTTGTGGGTGATAGACGGGGGCGTAATCGAGCTTAATGCCCAGGTTAGCACACCAGGTTTTTACTTCATCGGCTGTGAAATTGGAGCCATTATCAGTGATGTTGCTGTGTGGGACACCATAATGGTGCACGACACCGGATGTGAAGTCTATCACTGGTCCAACTTCGGCCGTTTTAACTGGTTTGGCCTCTATCCACTTGGTGAATTTATCTACCATGACCAGCAGATATTTTTTCTTATGGCTTCCTCCTTTAAGGGGTCCGACCATATCAAGCCCCCAGACCGCGAAAGGCCAAGTAATGGGGATTGTTTGTAGGGCGGTAGGCGGCATATGGCTTTGATTGGCGACTAGCTGGCATCCGACACAATGTTGGACAAGGTCCTCTGCATCTGCTTGGGTCGTCGGCCAAAAGAAACCTGTACGAAAGGCCTTACTTACGAGGCCCGAGCCGCGGCGTGGTGACCACCAAGACCAGCATGGATTTCGGCCAGGAGCTGCCGTCCCTCTTCTTCGGAGATACATCTTTGAAGGACTCCGGTAGCGCTTTTCTTGTAGAGCTCTCCGTCATGGACCTTGTAGGCTTTAGAGCGCCGAACAATGCAGCGAGCCTCATTCTGATCCTCAGGGAGATCTTGCCTATTAAGGTAGGCCAAGAATGGTTTGGTCCATGGGGCAATTACTGCCATTATTAGATGGGCCGATGGTGTTATTTGGGTGGCTGAGCCCCCAATGATATCTGTATTGTGTTTGGAATCTGGGGGTATAATCAGATCTGGACTGGTGTTCCTGCTCTCACCCTACCACACCACGGATGGCTTGAAGAGCCTTTCCAGAAAGTTGTTAGGGGGGTCACGCTTGGCGCCCATGCGAGCAAGGACATCCGCCGCTTGATTACTTTCTCGAGCCACATGATGAAACTCGAGTCCCTCAAACTGAGCTGATATTTTAAGTATGGCGTTATGATAGGCCGCCATCTTCAGATCTTTGGCGTCGAAGTCTCCATTTATTTGGGATATTGCGAGATTTGAATCCCCCGCACCTCCAGGCATTGTGTGCCCATGGAGGAAGCCATCCAAAGACCGTGTAATAAGGCCTCGTATTTGGCTGCATTGTTGGAGTCTATGTACAATATTGGAGTACGTACTGGACTGTATCTCTAGTGGGGGACGTTAAGATGACGCCCGCTCCTAAGCCGGCCAGCATTTTAGAGCCATCGAAGTGCATGACCCAGTTGGAATATGTACCGTACTCTTTAGGGAGTTCGGCCTCTGTCCATTTGGCGACGAAGTCGGCCAATACTTGGGATTTAATGGCTCGTTGTGGTTTGTATGTTATATCGAATGGCAGGAGCTCAATGGCCCACTTGGCAATCTGGCCCGTAGCATCGCGGTTGTTTATTATGTCATTGAGTGGTACTTCAGAAGCCATCGTGATTGAGCATGCTTGGAAGTAGTGTCGTAGCTTCCGGGATGGGATGAAGACCGCATATGCTATATTTTGGTAATGAGGGTACCGGGATTTGCATGGTGTGAGGATAGTGGATACATAGTATACCGGTTTCTGAAGTGGGAATTTGTGTCTGTCCTCCTCTCGCTCAACGACGAGAACCGCGCTCACCACCTGGTGTGTTGCAGAGATGTATAATAACATCGGTTCGCCGATGTTCGGCGCGGCTAGGATTGGGTTGCTCGCTAAAAGAGCCTTTATTTCTTCTAGTCTGGCCGTTGCCGCATCCGTCCACTCGAAGTGGTCGGTGCGTCGGAGAAGGCGATAAAGTGGCAATGCTTTTTCTCCTAGTCTGGAGATAAAGCGGCTTAAAGCTGCCACACATCTAGCTAGTTTTTGGACCTATTTAAGGTTTGTTGGTGTAGCCAATTGTGAAAAAGCTCGGATTTTGGCTGGATTTGCCTCAATTCCTCTATTGGAAATGATCAAGCCCAACAGTTTTCCAGCGCGAACACCAAAAACATACTTTTCCGGATTGAGCTTGATGTCATATCTGCGGAGGTTGTCAAATGTGAGACGCATGTCGCCTATTAATGACTCGGCGTGCCTAGTCTTGATGACAACGTCATCCACATATGCCTCAACTGTCTTGCCGATTTGCTTCTCCAGGAATGTTTGAATCATGCGTTGGTAGGTGGCGCCGGCGTTTTTAAGCCCGAAGGGCATAGTGTTGATGCAGAAAGGCCCGTATGGGGTAATGAATGTCGTTGCGGCTTGACCGGACTCCTTCATTTTGATTTGATGGTATCCGGAGTATGCGTCGAGGAAACACAGTGAGTCTTGTCCTACAGTAGCATAAATAATCTAATCGATGCTGGGGAGGGGGAAGGGATCCTTAGGGCAGGCCTTGTTGAGGTCTTTGAAATCGATGCACAGGCGCCAGGATTTATCCTTCTTTGGCACCATCACCAAGTTTGCTAGCCAGAACAGGTGTTTTATTCCTCTGATGAATCCGACCTCGATTAACTTGGCTAGCTCCTCCCCCATAGCTTGTCGTTTGTGTTTGGAAAAGCGCCGCAGTGTTTGCTTGACCGGCTTATATTCCTTCAATATATTGAGGCTGTGTTTGGCCAGCCTGCGTGGGATTCCTAGCATATTGATAACCCACAAGTATATGGGATCGCAACAATTTTCGAGGGTAGAGTATTCAACCCAAATTTATTGATTCGACACAAGGGGAGCCAAAGAATATTCTCAAGTATTAGCAGCTGAGTTGTCAATTCAACCACACCTGGAAACTTAATATTTGAAGCAAAGTATTTAGTAGCAAAGTAATATGATAGTAGTGGTAATGGTAGCAAAAGGTAATGATAGCAAAACTAATGTTTTTGGTATTTTGTAGTGATGATAGCAATAGCAATGAAAAAGTAAATAAGCGAAGAACAATATATGGAAAGCTCGTAGGCAATGGATCAGTGATGGAGAATTATGCCGGATGCGATTCATCATGTAACAGTCATAACCTAGGGTGACACAGAACTAGCTCGAATTCATCAATGTAATGTAGGCTCCAAATATAGTCATACGTGCTTATGGAAAAGAACTTGCATGACATCTTTTGTCCTACCCTCCCGTGGCAGTGGGGTCCTAACGGAAACTAAGGGATATTAAGGCCTCCTTTTAATAGAGTATCGGAACAAAGCATTAACACATACTGAATACATGAACTCCTCAAACTACGGTCATCACCTGTAAGTATCCCGATTATTGTCACTTCGGGGTTAACGGATCATAACACACAATAGGTGACTATAGACTTGCAAGATAGGATCAAGAACTCTCATATATTGATGAAAACATAATAGGTTCAGATCTGAAATCATGGCACTCGGGCCCTAGTGACAAGCATTAAGCATAGCAAAGTCATACCAACATCAATCTCAGAACATAGTGGATACTAGGGATCAAACCCTAACAAAACTAACTCGATTACATGATACATCTCATCCAACCCATCACCGTCCAGCAAGCGTATAATGGAATTACTCACGCACGGCAGTGAGCATCATGAAATTGGTGATGGAGGATGGTTGATGATGACGATGGCGACGGATTCCCCTCTCCGGAGCCCTGAACGGACTCCAGATCAGCCCTCCCGAGAGGTTTTAGGGCTTGGCGGCGGCTCCGTATCGTAAAACGCGATGAATCCTGCTCTCTGATTTTTCTCTCCCTGAAACCAAATATATAGAGTTGGGGTTGAGGTCGGAGGATCTCCAGGGGGGCCACGAGGTAAGGGGCGCGCCCTAGGGGGGCAGGCGCGCCCCCACCCTCATGGACAGGTGATGGGCCCCTTGGTCTTCATCTTTTGCAAGGATTTTTTATTATTTCTGAAAAGATGTTCCGTGATGTTTCAGGTCATTCCGAGAACTTTTGTTTCTACACATAAATAACACCATGGTAATTCTGCTGAAAACAACATCAGTCCGGGTTAGTTCCATTCAAATCATGCAAGTTAGAGTCCAAAACAAGGGCAAAAGTGTTTGGAAAAGTAGATACGACGGAGACATATCAACTCCCCCAAGCTTAAACCTTTGCTTGTCCTCAAGCAATTCAGTTGACAAACTGAAAGTAATAAAGAAAAACTTTTACAAACTCTGTTTGCTCTTGTTGTTGTAAATATGTAAAGCCGGCATTCAAGTTTTCAGCAAAGATTATGACTAACCACATTCACAATAATGCTTAGGTCTCAAGTTTACTCATATCAATGGCATAATCAACTAGCGAGCGATAATAATAAATCTCGGATGACAACACTTTCTCAAAACAATCATAATATGATATAACAAGATGGTATCTCGCTAGCCCTTTCTGTGACCGCAAAACATAAATGCAGAGCACCTTTAAAGATCAAGGACTGACTAGACATTGTAATTCATGGTAAAAGAGATCCAGTCAAGTCATACTCAATGTAAACTAACAGTAATGAATGCAAATGACAGCGGTGCTTTCCAACTGGTGCTTTTTAATAAGAGGATGATGACTCAACATAAAAGTAAATAGATAGGCCCTTCGCAGAGGGTAAAAGCGATTTGTAGAGGTGCCAGAGCTCGGTTTTGAAATAGAGATGAATAATATTTTGAGCGGTATACTTTCATTGTCAACATAACAACCAAGAGATGGCGATATCTTCCATGCTACACACATTATAGGCGGTTCCCAAACAGAATGGTAAAGTTTATACTCCCCCTCCACCAACAAGCATCAATCCATGGCTTACTCGAAACAACGAGTGCCTCCAACTAACAACAGTCCCAGGGGGAGTTTTGTTTGCAGTTATTTTGATTTAGTTTGCATAAAGCATGGGACTGGGCATCCCGGTGACCAGCCACTTTCTTGTGAGTGAGGAGCGGAGTCCACTCCTCTTGAGAATAACCCGCCTAACATGGAAGATACGGACAACCCTAGTTGATACATGAGTTTTCGAGCATACAAAATAGGATATTTATTTGAAGGTTTAGAGTTTGGCACATACAAATTTACTTGGAACGGCAGGTGGATACCGCATATAGGTAGGTATGGTGGACTCATATGGAATAACTTTGGGGTTTATGGAGTTGGATGCACAAGTAGTATTCCTGCTTAGTACAGGTGAAGGCTAGCAAAAGACTAGGAAGCGACCAGCTAGAGAGTGACAACAGTCATGAACATGCATTAAAATTAATCAACACCGAATGCAAGCATGAGTAAGATATAATCCACCATGAACATAAATATCGTGAAGGCTATATTGATTTTGTTTCAACTACATGCGTGAAAATGCGCCAAGTCAAGTCACTTAAATCATTCAGAGGAGGATACCACCCTATCATGCCACATCATACCCATTTTAATAGCATGTTGACACGCAAGGTAAACCATTATAAGCTCCTAGATAATCAAGCATGGCACAAGAAACTATGATCTCTAGCTGTCATTGCAAACATGTTTATTCATAATAGGCTAAATCAGGAACGATGAACTAATCATATTTACAAAACAAAAGAGGTTGAGTTCATACCAGCTTTTCTCATCTCATTCAGTCAATCATATATCGTCATAATTGCCTTTCACTTGCACGACCGAATAGTGTGAATAATAATAATAGTGCGCGTGCATTGGACTAAGCTGGAATCTGCAAGCATTCAATAAACAGGAGAAGACAAGGCAATATGGGCTCTTTTGTCAGATCAACAATAATGCATATAAGAGATACTTCAACAATTTAATCATGGTCTTCTCCTATCGACCCCCAAAGAAAAGAAAAGAAATAAAACTATTTACACGGGAAAGCTCCCAACAAGCAAAAGAAGAACATGAAATCTTTTGGGTTTTCTTTTTAATTACTACTACAAGCATGGAAAGTAAACTAATTAAAAGCTACAACTAAATTTTTTGGTTTTTCTTAAGGCTTATTAAACACACAAGAAGAAAGCATAAAAAGGAAAATAAACTAGCATGGATGATACAATGAAAAAGTATGAGCACCGACATCTAGCAATGAGTGTGTGAACATAAATGTAATGTCGGTGGGAAATACGTACTCCCCGAAGCTTAGGCTTTTGGACTAAGTTGGCCTATGGCCACGGTTGGGCTGGCGAATATCCATAATAATAGTTGAGGTCATACTGCGATGAAGAAGACTCTGATTACCACTGGTTGGCAATCATCTCCGGATCCCACTGGTAATTAGACTGTCGTGGAAGATCAACTGGTGGTTCCGACTCTGGCTCTGTAGCTGGTGCAGGGTTCCGGTAGGCGTGAATGTCCTCCGGCGAGATGAGGTACTGGCCTGCAGATAAGTCAAACAAGGAAGGAGCAGGCAAGGTAATAGTCTCCCGATGATGTTTATCAAAGAACAATTTGTATTTAAGCTCCCCTTACCTATTCTTTATAATGAAATCATGTGCTACCATACTCTTATAATCTAAATAAACACAAGGCAACAATTTTTCTTCCTTCTCATAATGCCTAATAGGTATGTTAAAATGTGCAGCTAGGCGTGAAGCATAGATACCACCAAAGATGGGGCCCTTTATACGGTTCAGACTCAACCATTTAGCAATAATACCGCCCATACTCACGGAGTTATCACAGAATAACCCGTGGAACAAAATAATAATATCAGGAACACTAAGGTTTCCATAGTTTCCGCGACCAATTAAGCAACGACTAGCAAATATTGCAAAGTAGTGTAAAACAGGAAAATGTATGCTAGTGATTCATGCATCAGAAACCTTCCTCGTTTCCCCAACGGTGATGGTATCAATAAACCCATCCACATCGTCACGATGTGGTTCCTCTATTTTTCCCTCGAAAGGGATCAAAAAAACCCGACAAAAATCATAAAGTGACTTCTTCTTAACCACATCATATAAATGAAACTCTACTGAAGGAGGTGATTCCCTAGGATAATAGTAGAAGTTTTGCACAAAAGTATTGGTAAGTAAGAGATACTGTTCGCGTTGGTCGTGGAGGAAGTCGGCGAGGCCTGCATTCTTAGCCAATTCATAAAAATCCTCATAAATCCCGGTGGCTCTCAAGAAATCATCGGAGGGCCATTCACACGGCCTAACCTCCGCGGTGCGAGGCAAATTATGTTTGGGCTTCATTTTGCTTTTCCTTCGAGCTTCGGCTCGATGAGCCCCTCAAAAATCTCTTCATTATTCTCTGAAAAATTCTGAAATTTTTAGTAACTTCAAAATAAAAGTAAACCAAACTCAATAATATTGATAGCAACTACTCCTACAAGTGCCTAGAGCCTATATCATGCATCAAAACTACTTGGAACTATATAAATTTGACATGCAAGCTCAAGAACATGGTCACCTAGGCAGCACAAATTTGCAATGAATAAAGCACTAGAACAAAAACTAATTGGACCAATGGAGGAGTCACCTACCAAGGAGCAATCTCCCAAGCAGTTTTGGGAGAGGTGCTTTGAGCAAGGAGATCGAAAATGGCAGCAAAATGAGCTTGGACTCGGGTTTGAGCTGGATATTCGTGTTTGTGCGAGGAAGAAGGAGTGTGTGGGTGAAAGGATAAGTGGAGGAGGGCCACCATGGGCCCACGGGGCAGGGGGCACGCCCAGGGGGGTAGGGCGCGCCCCTGACCCTCGTGGCCAGGTGCCAGCTCCTCCTGCTGTGTTCTCAGTGCCAAATATTCTCAAATATTCCAGAAAAAATCATATTTAAATTTCAGGGCATTTGGAGAACTTTTATTTTCTGGGTATTTTTATATTGCACGGATAAATCAGATAACAGACAGAAAAATACTATTTTTTTATTTAATATAAATAACAGAAAGTCAAAGTGGATACAGAAGGTTGTGCCTTCTAGTTTCATCCATCTCATGCTCATCAAAAGGAATCCACTAACAAGGTTGATCAAGTCTTGTTAACGAACTCATTCCGAATAACATGGAACCGGAGAAATTTCGAATAACACTATGTTACCTCAACGGGATATGCACATCCCCAATAATAATAATATCATATTTCTTCTTGACAGTAGGAAGAGGAAATTCAAAACCTCCAAATATAATCGATTGAATTTTTCCAATAGAGTTGATACTATGAACTTGAGGTTGTTTCCTCGGAAAGTGTACCATATGCTTATTACCATTAACATGAAAAGTGACATTGCCTTTAGTGCAATCAATAACAGCCCCTGCAGTATTCAAAAAGGGTCTTCCAAGAATAATAGACATACTATCGTCCTCGGGAATATCATAAATAATAAAGTCCGTTAAAATAGTAACGTTTGCAACTACAACAGGCACATCCTCACAAATACCGACATGTATAGTAGTTGATTTATCAGCCATTTGCAAAGATATTTTAGTAGGTGTCAACTTATTCAAATCAATTCTACGATATAAAGAGAGAGGCATAACACTAACACCAGCTCCAAGATCACATAAAGCAGTTTTAACATAATTTCTTTTAATGGAGCATGTTATAGTGGGTACTCTTGGATCTCCAAGTTTCTTTGGTATTCCACCCTTAAAAGTATAATTAGCAAGCATGGTGGAAATTTCAGCTTCCAGTATCTTTCTTTTATTAGTGACAATTTCTTTCATATACTTAGCATAAGGATTCATTTTGAGCATATCAGTTAATCGCATACGCAAAAAGATAGGTCTAATCATTTCAGCAAAGCGCTCAAAATCCTCATCATCCTTTTTCTTGGATGGTTTTTGAGGAAACGGCATGGGTTTCTGAACCCAAGGCTCTCTTTCCTTACCGTGTTTCCTAGCAACAAAGTCTTTCTTATCATAACGTTGATTCTTTGATTGTGGGTTATCAAGATCAACAGCAGGTTCAATTTCTATATCATTATCATTACTAGGTTGAGCATCATCATGGACATTATCATTAACATTATCACTAGTTTCAGGTTCATTACTAGATTGTGTTTCAGCATCAGAAATAGAAATATCATTTGGATTCTCAGGTGGTTGATCAATAGGTTCACTAGAAGCATGCAAAGTCCTATCATTTTTCTTTTTCTTCCTTTTAGAAGGACTAGGTGCATCTATATTATTTCTCTGAGAATCTTGCTCAATTCTCTTAGGATGGCCTTCAGGATACAAAGGTTCCGGAGTCATTCTACCACCTCTAGTCATAACTCTAACAGCATTATCATTATTCTTACTATTCAATTCATTGAGCAAATCATTTTGAGCTTTAAGTACTTGTTCTACTTGAGTGGTAACCATAGAAGCATGTTTACTAATAAGTTTAAGTTCACCTTTGACATTCGCCATATAATCACCCAAGTGCTCTAGCATATTTGAATTGTATTTCAATTGTCTACCAAAATAAGAATTAAAATCTTCTTGCTTAGCCATAAATTTATCAGACTCATCTAAGCATGGGCTAGCAAACTTAGTAAATGGAATTTCAGCTTTATCATATCTATAGGGAGAATTTACCTTTACTACCTATGTCGGGTTATCAAGACCATGAGTTTCTTAAATAGGTAATGGATTAAGATCATATGTTTCTTCAACAGGCGGTAAATTAAGACCATCTATTTCTTCAATATGAGGTAAATTCTTAACATCTTCAGCTTTAATACCCTTTTCTTTCATGGATTTTTTTGCCTCTTGCATATCTTCAGGACTGAGAAATAGAATACCCCTCTTCTTCGGAGTTGGTTTAGGAATAGGCTCAGGAGTTGGTTCAGGAAGTGTCCAATTATTTTCACTTGTCAACAGATTATTCAATAGAAGTTTAGCTTCATCCGGTGTTCTTTCCCTGAAAACAGAACCAGCACAACTATCCAGGTAATCTCTGGAGGCATCGGTTAGTCCATTATAAAAGATATCAAGTGTTGTGGGTTTGTCATGGCAGTTGTCTTTGTGAAAGGACTTAGTCATGGAGCCATCGCAATGGGTTAGCTTAAAGGGGTTAAACCGGACAAGGGGACACGTGGAGTTTATACTAGTTCGGCCCCTTCGATGAAGGTAAAAGCCTACGTCTAGTTGTGATTGGTATTGCTAGGGTTTCGAAGGCCAGGGAGCGAATCTGCTTTGTCTGGCTCTCGAGTTGTTGTTCCTCAACCGCCGCCGGGTTATCCCTTTTATATACACAGGTTGACGCCCGCCGGTTTACAGAGTCCCGAAGCCGGATCATAAACATGTCCGGTTCGGTCTCCACACTTCCTATCTTACAAAACAAGTTACACAATTAAGTCGGTTTACATCTACAGGCCTTAACTCGCCTCTGGGCCTTGGGCCTTCATAAAGCGTCATCATTCTTACGTCTTCATGGGCTTCTAATATTTATGTCCAGTAGTAATATCCCTCACATTAGGCCCCAGATTGGTTTGAACTGGTTCATATCAATCTTCATCACTTAGAAAAATTTCTCCTTTTCATTTTCACTTTGATCTTGTAAACCGCCGTGACATCATGTTCTAGGACCATAACTAACCGCCATGATGTCATCTATTCGTTGAAGCCGAGGATTACCTTCATTAATGCATATCCAGTCATTGATGCGACACCATTATTAATTATCAATTTTTGAGCTCCTCGATTCCCGCACTTGCCGTTTTATCACTTCGCCTTATAAATAGGGGCAGAGAACCCCTTTCTTTTCTTTCCGTTACCCCTTCATCCCTTCTTCTTCTTCACGACATTCCCGCACCTGAGTGCCGCCGCCATCGTCAAGCCTCGCCTCTGCCTCACCGTTGGCCGCTGCATCAACCTGTTCGTACCAGAGCTCCACAGCACACCTCCGCTGCTTCCGCGGCCGTAGTAAGTCCTTTCCTCCTTCCTTTCTAGATCCATTAGGGTTTCCTTGTTCTTCACAGTTCTTTGAAGTTCATCGGGGCTTCGGTGATGTTCTTCATTGTTCCTCCTTAGTGTACAGATGGACACTTCACACTTGACATATCCCATGTCATGGCTAACCTTCTGTTACCACCTCAAACCCTTATGCGCAAAAAACTGATCTAGTCCTTTATGAACTGTTTGGGGACCAACCTTTTTTCCTTTTAGGTCTAAATCTTTTTTCTTTTCCTGACTTGTGGTAGATCCGAAATGCCCCTGTGATCCTGTGAAACCTGTTTTTCCCTTACTTACCTCTTCGCCTTAGATCTGTATCATCTTTACCATCTAGGTGGTTTACCTTTGTAAAAACAATCTATCTCATACCATTAGTCCCCTAGTAAACTGGCAAACCTTCTGCACATTGATGGTAATAGTCCGGTTTAATAACACATGTATGCCCTTTATATGACCTTGTTATTTACTATTATATTAGTCTCTGGTTTACGCAATTTCACAGTTGCATCTTGCGCTCCTCCATTGCATCTTGCGCTCCTCCATGAATGACTCGTAAACCGGCATTTCCTTTTTAGTTTTTCATTTCACAATGGCCAAACAGTTTGCCGCTTGCAACTGGCCCCCCTCCCGGATCACCGAAGATCAATTGAATGAAATGGTTAGTATTGGCACCTTGCCAAAGAAGACGGAGATCCAGTGGCGAGTTCCAGGAATAGAGAATCCTCCTACCCCGAGGCAGGGTGAGGTAGTGATCTTTGTCGACCACATAGGCCGTGGCTTCAAACCGCCAGGGTCAAAGTTTTTCCGGGATGTTCTTGCCAGTTTCGAACTCCATCCTCAAGATATTGGACCCAACTTGGTGTCCAATATATGCAACTTCCAAGTTTTCTGTGAAGCATACTTGCAGGAAGAGCCCACTGCTAAGCTGTTCTGGGACTTTTTTCATCTGAACCAGCGTACGGAGTTTGTAAATGGCCCCATGTAGGATCGAAAGTATGTCTAGAGGGGGGTGATTAGACTACTTGACCAAATAAGACTTAACCTTTTCCCAATTTTAGTTCTTGGCAGATTTTAGCTATTTTAGGACAAGTCAAGCAATCATCACACAATTCAAGCAAGCATGCAAAGAGTATATTGGCAGCGGAAAGTAAAGCATGCAACTTGCAAGAATGTAAAGGGAAGGGTTTGGAGAATTCAAACGCAATTGGACACACGGATGTTTTTCCCGTGGTTCGGATAGGTGGTGCTATCCTACATCCACGTTGATGGAGACTTCAACTCACAAAGGGTAACGGTTGCGAGAGTCCACACAGGGCTCCACCCACAAAGGGTAACAGTTGCGCGAGTCCACACAGGGCTCCACCCACGAAGGGTCCACGAAGAAGCAACCACCCACAAAGGGTCCACGAAGAAGCAACCTTGTCTATCCCACCATGGCCATTGCCCACACAGGACTTGCCTCACTAGCGGTAGATCTTCACGAAGTAGGCGATCTCCTTGCCCTTACAAACTCCTTGGTTCAACTCCACAATCTTGTCGGAGGCTCCCAAGTGACACCTAGCCAATCTAGGAGACACCACTCTCCAAGAAGTAACAAATGGTGTGTAGGTAATGAACTCCTTGCTTTTGTGCTTCAAATGATAGTCTCCCCAACACTCAACTCTCTCTCATAGGATTTGGATTTGGTGGAAAGAAGATTTGAGTGGAAAGCAACTTGGGAAAGGCTAGAGATCAAGATTCATATGGTAGGAATGGAATATCTTGGTCTCAACACATGAGTAGGTGGTTCTCTCTTAGAACATATGAGTTGGAATGGTGTATGTGTTCTGATGGCTCTCTCTTCAAATGAAGAGGAGGTGGATGGGTATATATAGCCTCCACACAAAATCCAACCGTTACACACAGTTTTCCAATCTCGGTGGGACCGAATCAACAAACTCGGTCGGACCGAAAATGTAAACCTAGTGACCGTTAGAGATTTTCGGTGGGACTGACATGCAACTCGGTAGGACCGATATGGTTAGGGTTTGGGCATAACGTAATCTCGGTGAGACCGATTACAGAAACTTAGTGAGACCAAATTTGGTAATTAGCTAACCAGAGAGTTGGTCAGGCAAACTCGATGGGACCGATTTGCTCTTTCGGTGAGACCGAAAAGTTACAAAGGGGAAACACTGAATTTACATTGCAATCTCGGTGGGACCGATTCGCTCTTTCGGTGAGACCGAAAAGTTACAAAAGGGAAACAGAGAGTTTGCAATCCCATCTCGGTGAGACCGAGATCCCTATCGGTAGAACCGAATTGCTAGAGTTTGGCAGTGGCTTATGACAAGTGAAACTCGGTGGCGCCGGATAGGAAGAATCGGTAGGACCGAGTTTGGCTTAGGGTTTAGGTCATATGTGGATATGGGAAAGTAGTTGAGGGTTTTGGAGCATATCACTAAGCACATGAAGCAAGAGGCTCATTAAGCAACACCTCATCCCTCCTTGATAGTATTGGCTTTTCCTAAAGACTCAATGTGATCTTGGATCACTAAAATATAAAATGAAGAGTCTTGAGCTTTTGAGCTTGAGCCAATCCTTTGTCCTTAGCATTTTGAGGGTTCCACTTTCACATCCATGCCATGCCAATCATTAATTTTCCTAAAATAATCATCTTGGAATAGCATTAGCTCAATGAGCTATATGTTGTTATGAATTACCAAAACCACCTAGGGATAGTTGCACTTTCAATCTCCCCCTTTTTGGTAATTGATGACAACATATAGATCAAAGCTTCGACAAATGATAATAAGCATGAAATATATCGTCGCTTTGAGAAGTATGTGATAAGTAAGAGCTCCCCCTAAATTTGTGCATATTTAAAATTTGCTTTGGACTGGGTTATTCTTCCATGTCATATCTAAATGCACAAGGAGTTGGAGTCATGGGTTAGTCTTCCATGTCACATACATCTTGGTGGAGCGCTTAAAATGATAAGAATGAAATACATGCACTCATCACCAAGAATAGTGAATGATCACATAAGATAGATAAGATAATAACATTAATCAAACATTAAGTGTAGCTTATGATCAAACACATGATCATCAATGTCTCACGAGCATAGTATCTCAAGCACTCAAAAGCAAACAAGTTTGAAAAACCACCAAATAAAGCAAGAGAGAAAAGCAACACTCTCTCTCTCGAAGCCTATGATCTATACATTTTTCTCCCCCTTTGGCAACAATTTACCAAAAAGTTCCTAGAAAATGCATAGTGCTAGATCGACGCTCAGGCTTGATCTTCAGGTGGTGGTGGAGTCCGGATCACTCCAAGGACGAAGGCTTCTGTAGATGCTGAAGTAGACACTGGAGTTGGAGCTGAAGTAGACGCTGGAGCAGGTTGGGCTGGTGCTATGGCTGGAGCTGAGGTAGTTGCTCTTATGTCAGGAACTGGCACTGCAGACGACCTCGGACCTCGTGGCACTCTGGCAAAGGCATTAGTGGTAGTCATGCCTCTCCTCTCCTGCATGTCATCCTGGAGCTGCTCCACTGCAGTCTGAATCTCTGTCACCTTGACATCCAAGTCATAGAACTTTTGTTCCATGATTCTCTCTAGGCTTGCCTGGTTTTGAGTTAGGGTGGCTAGTCCTTTCTCAATCCGCAGGGTGGATGAAATCAGGTAACCAAGCTGCTCTTGTTTGGTTTTCAAGAAATACTCAGATGCCTCCTCTTGAGTTGGCATCTTGGCAGCTTTCTCCTTCCTTGCCTTCTCCTTCTTTGCTTGTGCTTGAACTGATGATGGCTCATTCTCAGTCATTACAACTTGATTTTCCTCAAAATCTGGACGGATGGGCAGGTGTTCCTTGTCCAATAAATATATGCCCGTGCCCATCTTAGAATTGATGAGCTCCTGAATTTGAGGGGCATAACCACAGCTCCTCTTCTGATCTGCTGCAGTCCTCTTGATAGTCTCTACTATGAGGCTCATGACCTTGAATTTCTGTGCACATCAAATACATGTAGCAAGTTGATTGCATGGCCTCTGATCATCTTGTGATCTCCAGACTTGGGCAATAAGGTGTGCCTCAATATCCAATTGATGGTTGGCAGCCCTGACAGAAGATAATGCACTGAGCCAAATTTGAAAGTGTCAAGAGCTTCATTGGGAATTTCCTTGTACATGTTGGACATTGAGTTATGATCCATTTTCTTCTTGGCATAGATATCCAAGTCATGTGCTTGCTCCTCTGGGGCATTGATCAACTTTGCCCATTCCTCAACAGTTGATTGGTACCTCGTACCCTCAGACATCCATGTGATCCTCCCATCTCGATAAAAGTGTGCCGTGGAGTAGAATTGCATGATGAGCTCCTCGTTCCACTTTGTGAGCTTCTACCCAACAAAGTCAGCAACTCCACAAGCACTAAAGCTGTCATACACTCTAGGGTAGTGTTCCTCATTTTCCTTCATGTAGGTCCAGTCGACCCATCTCATGTCACAAACAATGGGCTTCTTATCAAGCAAAACTGTCTCATAAAAATCTTGCTGCTCCTTGGTGTGAAATCTGTAGTCCACAGCAGTCCTTCTCCTTGAAGCATATGGATCTGCTTCTCTCCACTTCCTCAGCCCTGAGTCTCTCCTGAGCTTCATGTCCTCAGCCACAGGATGAGCATCGTTGTGGTCTGGGATCTTGGGCTTGAGCTTTCTCAGAATTTTCTCTTCATCCTCTTCTTTAGCAACAGTCTCAGGCACTGGGGCCTTGTTCTTCTTAGCTGCAGGAATGCTCCTTGTATTCCTCTTTGGTGCAGACTTGGGCTTGGAGGCAGCTTTGGGTGCTTCTTTGGGCTTAGATGCAGCAGCCCCTGTCCTGATAGCATCACCCATAAGCTTAGGTGCTTTAGGTGCTGGTGCAGCAACCTCTTCTTCCTCTTCCTCTTCCATAATGGAAGCCTTTCCAAGCACTCTGGCTACGGTCTTCTTGACCCTTTCCTTCCTCTTCTTGCCTTCTGCAGCAACTGGCTCTTTGGGTGCAGGCTTTTCAGTTGAAGCTCTAGCCTTTGACATAGGCTGCCTGCATGCTGGCCTTTTGATCTTTAGACCTGACATTGTGCCTTGAGCTGGCTCAACTCTCTTTCATGTGGCCTCTTCTTCTGCCACATAATCTTCATCTTCAGAATCAGAAGTTCTCTTCTTCCTTTGTCTAGTGGCAGCTTTTGGCAGATTGCTTGGGGTACTTCTGCTGCCATCATCTGAAGAGCTGGAGGGGCTAGTGCCCTCACTCATCTGCACTTGCTCTTCTGACATGTTTTGGCTATCACTCTGATCAGACATGCTGCAAACTCTGACTGCTGACCCTGTGAATAGTTTATAGATGAGGTAGAGTGGATGAGCATCACAAAATGCAGAGATTTTTGCAAAAAGAATGATCCAAAAACTTAGTTTTAGTTTCCCACTAAAATCATCTCGGATCTACCGATTTTCAAACTCGGTGATACCGAAGCAGTTGTGGAACCTAAACTAGTGAACTCGGTTGGACCGAGTCACAGTTCGGTGGCACCGAGACTGCTAGGGTTTCACAGAATTCCAAAATCGGTCACACCGATAAGTAATTCTCGGTCAGACCGAGTCTCACTTGTGCAATGGCATAAGCCAAATCGGTGGGACCGAGTTTTTCAACTCGGTGGGTCCGAGATGGTTTCGGCGTAAACCTAACCCTAAAATTTTCAAATCAAACCTAATCTACGAGCGTATTGACTGGATAGGAGTGTTTCAATCGTGGCAAGAATCATGATGATCACAATGTGCTGAGAATCGGATTGGGGAATAGCACAAAGATCGAGTCCATACCCTAGTTCGGCGGAGACTCGCTACGGCGGCAACGGCGGGGCAGAATTCCCGTTGACGGCGACGGAGACCAACGACTGGAGGCGGCTGGCAGCGAGGAGACGATCCGGAGACCACGTTGCTAGAGCAGGCTATCGCGTGGGCGAAGGAATTCAGAGAAATTTCCAAATTTTGCTCGTGACTATATATAGCCCGACCCTGTCGATGTGACCGAGTGGAACAACTCGGTGGCACCGAGATTCATAACTGCAAGAAGTTACTGAAACTCGGTGTGACCGAAAGGTTCAAATCGGTTGCACCGAGATCGAAAACCTAGATCAACTTAGTGATCTCGGTAGGACCGAAGGTGGGGTATCGGTCAGACCGAGAATCATAAAGAGGTTTTGGAAGTTTAAGTCTATGACGAATCGGGGACTCCGAGCGCTCCTCACACAGAGTGGTTCGAATCTGACTTGATCAAATTTTGTGATGCAGCATGAATAGAGTTTGAGACGAGAAAAGCATAGATAGCTAGAGGAGGTTCTTAGGAATTCTTGTCCATCCACTTGGCAAAATAAAATAAAACCAAACAATCAAAACAACAAGTGGATGTCCTCGAATGAGTAAAATATGCAACCAACATGCTCACACAATAAGATGGCAAATGAAATATGTGACAAGGCATGCACAACCAATTGTAGCATCTATCAAGCAATTTGCGATGACTAGGTCATCTATATATGAGTATATTGACTTAGGAGTCAAGTGAGAACACTTGATCATAGGTCATACTCATCGTTTAAGCTCAAGTGGGGTTACCACTTTTACATAAAGCATTGTTGTGTTCACATCTTTAGAGTTGCTTTAGCTCAAGTCTTAGAGTAAAGCTCCCCCTAGATGTGATACCCCCCCTAAGAGGGATGAACTAACCTTGGGTTTTGTCAATGATGACTTCATGTAGATGTTGAAGATGTGGATGCTCAATGTTGATGTAGATCACTTGGAGCTATCCATTTGAGTGAATTGCACTTTCAATACCTACATGGGTTAGTCCCACAAGGAACAAACAAGGATATCCATAGACATAGAGTGATGCACACACAAGATGATGTCCATGAAAACTTTTAGGTTACCTTGTCCCTTGTCTTACCAACATGAGGGTTTGTGACTCCTTGAACTAGTGCAAGATGTGGAAGTTGATTGCACTTGTTCTTGCCAAAATGATAAGAGTGAAGTATGTTGGCGGAGTCACCCTCAAGGACTCTCTAGTTCTTCTTCTTTTGGATCCACATCATCTTGATGGGAATCCTTGGAGTTGTAGTCGTACTTGATGAAGTGGAACTTGAAGTAGTCTTGGGAATCCACTTGACTAAGGTCTTAGGAGCTTCTTCAAATGCGTCAATTTCCTCTTGAAGCTTGTCCTTGCCTTTTTGCTTGTAGTCTTGTGGTGGAAGATCATCTTGAGCTTGTGTCCCCTTGAAAGAAGTATCATACTTCTCTTGTTGAGGAACATACTTTGTCTTGGGGTATTGATCTTCTTCCCACTCAACTCCATTGGCATTGAACTTTCGTTCAAAACCAACACCTTGATTCTTCCGGTGCATTCCTTGCTTGCGCACAATTTCCTCGAATTGCTTACTCCTGGCAAGGCTTTTGTACACTCCTTTCTCTATAATTCCCTTCAATAAGCTATTTTCTTGCTCAAGTGTAACTTGGCTAAGAGAATCATTAGTGGAATCAATAGAACTACAAGAAGCAACAATATTGGATTTAGCATGATCATTGTTACTACTAGAGGAAGAATCTTTCTTGTTCTTGTTACTAGACTTGACTTGAGGCATGTAAGTGGATAAGAGTAAACGCTTGGCAATGTGAGAAGAACTTTTCTTGTGGAGATCATCATTGATTGCTTTTAAGAACTCATGCTCTTGCTCAAGATTGAGCTTTTCAAAGCGTAATTTCTCATGAGCTCTTAAAAGTTCTCGATGATCTTCGAAGATAGTTTCATGGGCTAACTTAAGAGTGTTTAGTTCTTTAGTTAGGGCCTCAATCTTCTCCTTATCATTGTCATTCGTTTTATCTTGATTAGCATGTTTAATTGACGTTTCATCATAGTATTCATCACTAGAGTTGTCAACAAGCAAATCATCACCTAACAAGTCATCTTCATCACTATTGAAATCAACATACTCGGGGTGTGTTACCTTAGGACCTTTGGCCATGAAGCATCTTCCAATTCCTTCATTTGGTGAGTCAAATATGTCGTAGGAGTTGGTTGACACAAGTGCTAGACCGGCAACACTTTCATCTTGAGTATCTTCGGAGTCGGAGTGATAACTTCTCTCGGAGTGGCTGTCGGAGTCGGAGCTGGATACCCATTCACCAACATGAGCTTGATGTCTTCGTCTTGTGTAGCTCCTTGATGATTTTTCCTTCCTTTCCGAATCCTTGCTTCTCCGTGAGTATCTTCGTTCATAACGATCATCTCTACTCCTTCTCTCTCTTGGTGGTGATTCTTTGCTTCTTCTTTTTGGAGAATCTTCTCTTCTCTTGTAGGGAGCCGTACACTCATTGTAATAGTGTCCGGGTCTTCCACAACTGTAGCAGTTTCGCTCTCGACTAGAAGATCTTTTGTCATTGTAGGACCTTGACTTGAAGCTTCTATCTTTGCTTCTACTCTTGTAGAACTTGTTGAAGTTCTTCACCATTAAGCTCAATTCTTCATTGAAGTCTTGTTTCTCACTTGGGCTTCACATGAGGCTTTATAGGCACCACTTGATTTGTTGTGAAGTTCCTCTTTATCCTTAAGTGACATCTCATGAGCAACAATTCTTCCAATCACCTCCGTTGGCTTGAGATCTTTGTAATTGGACATCATTTGGATCAATGTGCACACGGTATCATATTTTCCATCCAAGGCTCTTAGAATCTTCTTGATGATGAATCTATCGGTCATCTCTTCACTTCCTAAGCCGGCAATCTCATTTGTGATGAGAGCAAGCCTAGAGTACATTTCAGCGACACCTTCACCATCCTTCATCTTGAACTTGTCAAGTTGGCTTTGAAGCACATCCAACTTGGATTCCTTGACGGAGTCGGTACCTTCGTGCATATCAATCAAAGTGTCCTAAATTTCCTTCGCATTCTCAAGACGGCTGATTTTGTTGAATTCTTCGGGGCACAATCCGTTGAAGAGAATATCACAAGCTTGAGCATTGTATTGCAACATCTTCAACTCATCCGCGGTAGCTTCACGGTTTGGTTCTCTCCCATCAAAGAAGTCACCTTGCAAACCAACACACACAATAGCCCAAACGGCGGGGTTATGTCCAAGAATATGCATTTTCATTTTATGCTTCCAACTAGCAAAATTAGTACCATCAAAGTAGGGACCTCTACGGTGATAATTTCCCTCGCTAGACGCCATACTCTCCTAGGTTGTGAAACCAAGGCTATGACCACCAAAAGCTATGGAGATCAAAGCAAATGGAGACCAAAGCTCTGATACCACTTGTAGGATCGAAAGTATGTCTAGAGGGGGGGTGATTAGACTACTTGACCAAATAAAACTTAACCTTTTCCCAATTTTAGTTCTTGGCAGATTTTAGCTATTTTAGGACAAGTCAAGCAATCATCACACAATTCAAGCAAGCATGCAAAGAGTATATTGGCAGCGGAAAGTAAAGCATGCAACTTGCAAGAATGTAAAGGGAAGGGTTTGGAGAATTCAAACGCAATTGGAGACACGGATGTTTTTCCCGTGGTTCGGATAGGTGGTGCTATCCTACATCCACGTTGATGGAGACTTCAACCCACAAAGGGTAACGGTTGCGAGAGTCCACACAGGGCTCCACCCACAAAGGGTAACGGTTGCGCGAGTCCACACAGGGCTCCACCCACGAAGGGTCCACGAAGAAGCAACCACCCACAAAGGGTCCACGAAGAAGCAACCTTGTCTATCCCACCATGGCCATCGCCCACACAGGACTTGCCTCACTAGTGGTAGATCTTCACGAAGTAGGCGATCTCCTTGCCCTTACAAACTCCTTGGTTCAACTCCACAATCTTGTCGGAGGCTCCCAAGTGACACCTAGCCAATCTAGGAGACACCACTCTCCAAGAAGTAACAAATGGTGTGTAGGTAATGAACTCCTTGCTCTTGTGCTTCAAATGATAGTCTCCCCAACACTCAACTCTCTCTCATAGGATTTGGATTTGGTGGAAAGAAGATTTGAGTGGAAAGCAACTTGGGAAAGGCTAGAGATCAAGATTCATATGGTAGGAATGGAATATCTTGGTCTCAACACATGAGTAGGTGGTTCTCTCTCAGAACATATGAGTTGGAATGGTGTATGTGTTCTGATGGCTCTCTCTTCAAATGAAGAGGAGGTGGAGGGGTATATATAGCCTCCACACAAAATCCAACCGTTACACACAGTTTTCCAATCTCGGTGGGACCGAATCAACAAACTCGGTCGGACCGAAAATGTAAACCTAGTGACCGTTAGAGATTTTCGGTGGGACTGACATGCAACTCGGTAGGACCGATATGGTTAGGGTTTGGGCATAACGTAATCTCGGTGAGACCGATTACACAAACTCGGTGAGACCGAATTTGGTAATTAGCTAACCAGAGAGTTGGTAGGCAAACTCGGTGGGACCGATTTGCTCTTTCGGTGAGACCGAAAAGTTACAAAGGGGAAACACTGAATTTACATTGCAATCTCGGTGGGACCGATTGAAGGAAATATGCCCTAGAGGCAATAATAAAGTTATTATTTATTTCCTTATTTCATGATAAATGTTTATTATTCATGCTAGAATTGTATTAACCGGAAACATAATACATGTGTGAATACATAGACAAACAAAGTGTCACTAGTATGCCTCTACTTGACTAGCTCGTTAATCAAAGATGGTTATGTTTCCTAACCACGAACAATGAGTTGTTATTTGATTAACGAGGTCACATCATTAGTTGAATGATCTGATTGACATGACCCATTCCATTAGCTTAGCACCCGATCGTTTAGTATGTTGCTATTGCTTTCTTCATGACTTATACATGTTCCTATAACTATGAGATTATGCAACTCCCGTTTGCCGGAGGAACACTTTGGGTGCTACCAAACGTCACAACGTAACTGGGTGATTATAAAGGAGCATTACAGGTGTCTCCAAAGGTAGATGTTGGGTTGGCGTATTTCGAGATTAGGATTTGTCACTCCGATTGTCGGAGAGGTATCTCTGGGCCCTCTCGGTAATGCACATCACATAAGCCTTGCAAGCACTGCAACTAAGATGTTAGTTGTGAGATGATGTATTACAGAACGAGTAAAGAGACTTGCCAGTAACGAGATTGAACTAGGTATTGGATACCGACGATCGAATCTCTGGCAAGTAACATACCGATGACAAAGGGAACAACGTATGTTGTTATGCGGTCTGACCGATAAAGATCTTCGTAGAATATGTAGGAGCCAATATGGACATCCAGGTCCCGCTATTGGTTATTGACCGGAGACGTGTCTCGGTCATGTCTACATTGTTCTCGAACCCGTAGGGTCCGCACGCTTAAGGTTTCGATGACAGTTATATTATGAGTTTATGAGTTTTGATGTACCGAAGGAGTTCGGAGTCCCGGATGAGATCGGGGACATGACGAGGAGTCTCAAAATGGTCGAGACGTAAAGATCGATATATTGGACAACTATATTCGGAGTTCGGAAAGGTTCCGAGTCATTCGGGTATTTATCGGAGTACCGGAGAGTTACGGGAATTCGCCGGGGAGAAGTATTGGGCCTTATTGGGCCCTGCGGGAAAGAGAGAGGGGCTGCCTAGGGCAGGCCGCGCGCCCCCCCAAGGCCTAGTCCGAATTGGACTAGGGGGAGGGGCCGCACCCCCTCCTTCCTTCCCTTCTCTCTTCCCCTTCCTAGTCTCCTACTCCTACTACATGGAAGGATCCCTAGTTGGACTAGGAAAGGGGGAATCCTACTCCCGGTGGGAGTAGGACTCCCCTATGGCGCGCCTCCTCCCTAGGCCGGCCTCCTCCTCCCTCCCTCCTTTATATACGGGGGCGGGGGGCACCTCTAGACACAAGTTGACACAAGTTGATCCTCGTGATCGATTTCTTAGCCGTGTGCGGTGCCCCCTGCCACCATATTCCTCGATAATACTGTAGCGGAGTTTAGGCGAAGCCCTGCTGCTGTAGTTCATCAAGATCGTCACCACGCCGTCGTGCTGACGAACTCTTCCCCGACACTTTGCTGGATCGGAGTCCGGGGATCGTCATCGAGCTGAACGTGTGCTCGAACTCGGAGGTGCCGTAGTTTCGGTGCTTGATCGGTTGGATCGTGAAGACGTACGACTACTTCCTCTACGTCGTGTCATCGCTTCCGCAGTCGGTCTGCGTTGGGTACGTAGACAACACTCTCCTCTCGTTGCTATGCATCACATGATCCTGTGTGCGCGTAGGAAATTTTTGAAATTACTACGAAACCCAACAGTGGCATCCGAGCCTAGGTTATTATGTTGATGTTATATGCACGAGTAGAACACAAGTGAGTTGTGGACGATACAAGTCATACTGCCTACCAGCATGTCATACTTTGGTTCGGCGGTATTGTTGGACGAGACGACCCGGACCAACCTTACGCGTACGCTTACGCGAGACCGGTTCCCTCGACGTGCTTTGCACAGAGATGGCTTGCGGGCGACTGCCTCTCCAACTTTAGTTGAACCAAGTATGGCTACGCCCGGTCCTTGCGAAGGTTAAAACGGAGTCTATTTGACAAACTATCGTTGTGGTTTTGATGCGTAGGTGAGATTGGTTCTTACTTAAGCCCGTAGCAGCCACGTAAAACATGCAACAACAAAGTAGAGGACGTCTAACTTGTTTTTGCAGGGCATGTTGTGATGTGATATGGTCAAGGCATGATGCTGAATTTTATTGTATGAGATGATCATGTTTTGTAACCAAGTTATCGGCAACTGGCAGGAGCCATATGGTTGTCGCTTTATTGTATGCAATGCAATCGCGATGTAATGCTTTACTTTATTACTAAACGGTAGTGATAGTCGTGGAAGCATAAGATTGGCGAGACGACAACGATGCTACGATGGAGATCAAGGTGTCGCGCCGGTGACGATGGTGATCATGACGGTGCTTCGGAGATGGAGATCACAAGCACAAGATGATGATGGCCATATCATATCACTTATATTGATTGCATGTGATGTTTATCTTTTTATGCATCTTATCTTGCTTTGATTGACGGTAGCATTATAAGATGATCTCTCACTAAATTATCAAGAAGTGTTCTCCCTGAGTATGCACCGTTGCCAAAGTTCGTCGTGCCCAGACACCACGTGATGATCGGGTGTGATAAGCTCTACGTCCATCTACAACGGGTGCAAGCCAGTTTTTGCACACGCAGAATACTCAGGTTAAACTTGACGAGCCTAGCATATGCAGATATGGCCTCGGAACACGGAGACCGAAAGGTCGAGCGTGAATCATATAGTAGATATGATCAACATAACGATGTTCACCATTGAAAACTACTCCATCTCACGTGATGATCGGACATGGTTTAGTTGATTTGGATCACGTGATCACTTAGAGGATTAGAGGGATGTCTGTCTAAGTGGGAGTTCTTAAGTAATATGATTAATTGAACTTAAATTTATCATGAACTTAGTCCTGATAGTATTTTGCAAATTATGTTGTAAATCAATAGCTTGCGTTGTTGCTTTCATATGTTTATTTTGATATGTTCCTAGAGAAAATTGTGTTGAAAAATGTTAGTAGCAATGATGCGGATTTGATCCGCGATCTGAGGTTTATCCTCATTGCTGCACAGAAGAATTATGTCCTTGATGCACCGCTAGGTGACGGACCTATTGCAGGAGCAGATGCAGACGTTATGAACGTTTGGCTAGCTCAATATGATGACTACTTGATAGTTTAAGTGCACCATGCTTAACGGCTTAGAATCGGGACTTCAAAGATGTTTTGAACATCATGGACCATATGAGATGTTCCAGTAATTGAAGTTAATATTTCAAGCAAATACCCGAGTTGAGAGATATGAAGTCTCCAACAAGTTCTATAGCTAAAAGATGGAGGAGAATCGCTCAACTAGTGAGCATGTGCTCAGATTGTCTGGGTACTTCAATTGCTTGAATCAAGTGGGAGTTAATCTTCCAGATAAGATAGTGATTGACAGAATTCTCTAGTCACCATCACTAAGTTACTGAACTTCATGATGAACTATAGTATGCAAGGGATGACGAAAACGATTCCCGAGCTCTTCGTGATATTGAAATCGACGAAGGTAGAAATCAAGAAAGAGCATCAAGTGTTGATGATTGACAAGACCACTAGTTTCAAGAAAAGGGCAAAGGGAAGAAGGGGAACTTCAAGAAGAACAGCAAGCAAGTTGCTGCTCAAGTGAAGAAGCCCAAGTCTGGTCCTAAGCCTGAGACTAAGTGCTTCTACTGCAAAGGGACTGGTCACTGGAAGCGGATCTACCCCAAGTGATTGGCGGAAAAGAAGGATGGCAAAGTGAACATAAGTATATTTGATATACATGTTATTGATGTGTACTTTACTAGTGTTTATAGCAACCCCTCAGTATTTGATACTAGTTCAGTTGCTAAGATTAGTAACTCAAAACGGGAGTTGCAGAATAAACAGAGACTAGTTAAGGGTGAAGTGACGATGTATGTTGGAAGTGGTTCCAAGATTGATATGATCATCGTCGCACACTCCCTATACTTTCGGGATTAGTGTTGAACCTGAATAAGTGTTATTTGGTGTTGGCGTTGAGCATGAATATGATTTGATCATGTTTATTGTAATACGGTTATTCATTTAAGTAAGAGAATAAATTGTTGTTCTGTTTACATGAATGAAACCTTATATGGTTACACACCCAATGAAAATAGTTCGTTGGATCTCGATCATAGTGATACACATAATCATAATATTGAAACCAAAAGATGCAAAGTTAATAATGATAAGTGCAACTTGTTTGTAGCACTGCCGTTTAGGTCATATTGGTGTAAAGCGCATGAAGAAACTCCATACTGATGGGCTTTTGGAATCACTTGATTATGAATCAGTTGATGCTTGCGAACCATGCCTCATGGGCAAGATGACTAAGACTCTGTTCTTCGGAACAATGGAGCGAGCAATAGATTTGTTGAAAATCATACATACTGATGTATGTAGTCCGATGAATATTGAGGCTCGCGACAGGTATCATTATTTTCTGATCTTCACAGATGATTTGAGCAGATATGAGTATATCTACTTGATGAAACATAAGTCTGAAACATTTGAAAAGTTCAAAGAATTTCAGAGTGAAGTGAAAAATCATCGTAACAAGAAAATAAAGTTTCTACGATCTGATCGTAGAGAAGAGTATTTGAGTTACGAGTTTGGCCTTCAGTTAAAAACAATGTGAAATAGTTTCACTACTCATGCCACCTAGAACACCACAATGTAATGGTGTGTCCGAACGTCATAACCGTACTTTATTAGATATGGTGCGATCTATGATGTGTCTTACCGATCTACCACTATCGTTTTGGGGTTATGCATTAGAGACAGCTGCATTCACGTTAAATAGGGCACCATCTAAATCCGTTGAGACGACACCGTGTGAACTATGGTTTGGCAAGAAACCTAAGCTGTCGTTTCTTAAATTTGGGGTTGCGATGCTTATATGAAAAAGTTTCATCCTGATAAGCTCAAACTCAAATCGGAGAAGTGCGTCTTCATAGGATATCCAAAGGAAACTATTGGATACACCTTCTATCACAGATCCGAAAGGCAAGACTTTTGTTGCTAAATTCGGAAACTTTCTGGAGAAGGAGTTTCTCTCGAAAGAAGTGAGTGGGAGGAAAGTAGAACTTGACGAGGTAACTGTACCTGCTCCCTTATTGGAAAGTAGTACATCACAGAAAACTGTTTCTGTGACACCTACACCAGTTAGTGAGGAAGCTAATGATGATGATCATGAAACTTCAGAACAAGACACTACTGAACCTCGTAGATCAACCAGAGTAAGATCCGCGCCAGAGTGGTACGATAATCCTTTTCTGGAAGTCATGCTACTAGATCATGATGAACCTACAAACTATGAAGAAGCGATGGTGAGCCCAGATTCCGCAAAGTGGCTTGAAGCCATGAAATCTGAGATGGGATCCATGTATGAGAACAAAGTTTGGACTTTGGTTGACTTGCCCGATGATCGGCAAGCAATTGAGAATAAATGGATCTTCAAGAGGAAGACGGACGCTGATAGTAGTGTTACTATCTACAAAGCTAGAATTGTCGCAAAAGGTTTTTCGACAAGTTCAAGGTGTTGACTACGATGAGAGCTTCTCACTCGTATCTATGCTTGAGTCTGTCTGAATCATGTTAGTAATTGCCGCATTTTATGAAATCTGGCAAATGGATAAACAAAACTGCATTCCTTAATGGATTTATTAAAGAAGAGTTGTATATGATGCAACAGAAGGTTTTGTCAATCCGAAAGGTACTAACAAAATGTGCAAGCTCCAGTGATCCATCTATGGACTGGTGCAAGAATCTCGGAGTTGGAATATACGCTTTGATGAGTTGATCAAAGCATATAGTTTTATACAGACTTGCGGTGAAGCCTGTATTTACAAGAAAGTGAGTGGGAGCACTACAGCATTTCTGATAAAGTATATGTGAATGACATATTGTTGATCGGAAATAATGTAGAATTATTCTGTAAAGCATAAAGGAGTGTTTGAAAGGAGTTTTTCAAATAAAGACTTCGGTAAAGCTGCTTACATATTGAGTATCAAGATTTATAGAGATAGATCAAGACGCTTGATAAGTTTTTCCAATGAGTACATACCTTGACAAGATTTTGAAGTAGTTCAAAATGGAACAGTCAAAGAAAGAGTTCTTGCCTGTGTTACAAGGTGTGAAGTTGAGTAAGACTCAAAGCCCGACCACGGCAGAAAATAGAAAGAGAATGAAAGTCATTCCCTATGCCTCAGTCATAGGTTCTATAAAGTATGCCATGCTGTATACCAGATCTATTGTATGCCCTACCACTGAGTTTGGCAAGGGAGTACAATAGTGATCTAGGAGTAGATCACTGGACAGCGGTCAAAATTATCCTTAGTGAAATAAGGATATGTTTCTCGATTATGGAAGTGGAAAAAGGTTCGTCGTAAAGGGTTACGCCGATGCAAGTTTGACACTAATCTAGATGACTCTAAGTCTCGGTCTAGATACATACTGAAAGTGGGAGCAATTAGCTAGAGTAGCTCCATGCAGAGCATTGTTGACATAGAAATTTGCAAAATACATGTGGATCTGAATGTGGCAGACCCGTTGACTAAGATTCTCTCACAAGCAAAACATGATCACACCTTAGTACTCCTTGGGTGTTAATCACATAGCGATGTGAACTAGATTACTGAATCTAGTAAACCCTTTGGGTGTTGGTCACATAGCGATGTGAACTATGGGTGTTAATCACATGATGATGTGAACTATCGATGTTAATCACATGGTGATGTGATCTAGATTATTGACTCTAGTGCAAGTGGGAGACTGAAGGAAATATGCCCTAGAGGCAATAATAAAGTTATTATTTATTTCCTTATTTCATGATAAATGTTTATTATTCATGCTAGAATTGTATTAACCGGAAACATAATACATGTGTGAATACATAGACAAACAAAGTGTCACTAGTATGCCTCTACTTGACTAGCTCGTTAATCAAAGATGGTTATGTTTCCTAACCATGAACAATGAGTTGTTATTTGATTAACGAGGTCACATCATTAGTTGAATGATCTGATTGACATGACCCATTTCATTAGCTTAGCACCCGATCGTTTAGTATGTTGCTATTGCTTTTCTTCATGACTTATACATGTTCCTATAACTATGAGATTATGCAACTCCCGTTTGCCGGAGGAACACTTTGGGTGCTACCAAACGTCACAACGTAACTGGGTGATTATAAAGGAGCATTACAGGTGTCTCCAAAGGTAGATGTTGGGTTGGCGTATTTCGAGATTAGGATTTGTCACTCCGATTGTCGGAGAGGTATCTCTGGGCCCTCTCGGTAATGCACATCACATAAGCCTTGCAAGCACTGCAACTAAGATGTTAGTTGTGAGATGATGTATTACAGAACGAGTAAAGAGACTTGCCAGTAACGAGATTGAACTAGGTATTGGATACCGACGATCGAATCTCTGGCAAGTAACATACCGATGACAAAGGGAACAACGTATGTTGTTATGCGGTCTGACCGATAAAGATCTTCGTAGAATATGTAGGAGCCAATATGGGCATCCAGGTCCCGCTATTGGTTATTGACCGGAGACGTGTCTCGGTCATGTCTACATTGTTCTCGAACCCGTAGGGTCCGCACGCTTAAGGTTTCGATGACAGTTATATTATGAGTTTATGAGTTTTTGATGTACCGAAGGAGTTCGGAGTCCCGGATGAGATCGGGACATGACGAGGAGTCTCGAAATGGTCGAGACGTAAAGATCGATATATTGGACGACTATATTCGGAGTTCGGAAAGGTTCCGAGTCATTCGGGTATTTATCGGAGTACGCGGAGAGTTACGGGAATTCACCGGGGAGAAGTATTGGGCCTTATTGGGCCCTGCGGGAAAGAGAGAGGGGCTGCCTAGGGCAGGCCGCGCGCCCCCAAGGCCTAGTCCGAATTGGACTAGGGGGGAGGGGCCGCACCCCTCCTTCCTTCCCTTCTCTCTTCCCCTTCCTAGTCTCCTACTCCTACTACCATGGAAGGATCCCTAAGTTGGACTAGGAAAGGGGGAATCCTACTCCCGGTGGGAGTAGGACTCCCCTATGGCGCGCCTCCTCCCTAGGCCGGCCTCCTCCTCCCTCCCTCCTTTATATACGGGGGCGGGGGGCACCTCTAGACACAAGTTGACACAAGTTGATCCTCGTGATCGATTTCTTAGCCGTGTGCGGTGCCCCCTGCCACCATATTCCTCGATAATACTGTAGCGGAGTTTAGGCGAAGCCCTGCTGCTATAGTTCATCAAGATCGTCACCACGCCGTCGTGCTGACGAAACTCTTCCCCGACACTTTGCTGGATCGGAGTCCGGGGATCGTCATCGAGCTGAACGTGTGCTCGAACTCGGAGGTGCCGTAGTTTCGGTGCTTGATCGGTTGGATCGTGAAGACGTACGACTACTTCCTCTACGTCGTGTCATCGCTTCCGCAGTCGGTCTGCGTTGGGTACGTAGACAACACTCTCCTCTCGTTGCTATGCATCACATGATCCTGTGTGCGCGTAGGAAAATTTTTGAAATTACTACGAAACCCAACACCGATTCGCTCTTTCGGTGAGACCAAAAAGTTACGAAAGGGAAACAGAGAGTTTTCAATCCCATCTCGGTGAGACCGAGATCCCTATCGGTAGAACCGAATTGCTAGGGTTTGGCAGTGGCTTATGACAAGTGAAACTCGGTGGCGCCGGATAGGAAGAATCGGTAGGACCGAGTTTGGCTTAGGGTTTAGGTCATATGTGGATATGGGAAAGTAGTTGAGGGTTTTGGAGCATATCACTAAGCACATGAAGCAAGAGGCTCATTAAGCAACACCTCATCCCTCCTTGATAGTATTGGCTTTTCCTAAAGACTCAATGTGATCTTGGATCACTAAAATATAAAATGAAGAGTCTTGAGCTTTTGAGCTTGAGCCAATCCTTTGTCCTTAGCATTTTGAGGGTTCCACTTTCACATCCATGCCATGCCAATCATTGAGCTTTCCTGAAATAATCATCTTGGAATAGCATTAGCTCAATGAGCTATATGTTGTTATGAATTACCAAAACCACCTAGGGATAGTTGCACTTTCACCCCAATACTAAACTTGGTGGTGTCTCAGTTCAAAAGCTGAAGGAAGTTGAATTCCCTCATGCCAAACTGCACATCCACCCTAAGGAATGGAACCAGACTTGGTTTTACTGCAGAGATACTTCTCCTGAAGATGAGAATCCCCTTCCAGGCTATCGTGATCACCGGCTTTCCAACACCCATCCAATGCCGCAACGCTTAAGTTCTGCCGAACGGGCCAAATATGCCCCTCAACTTGCCAAGCTCCAGGCCTTTATGGCCAACGGTTTAACATGCATTGATTCCATGCGCTGTTGGATATCTTGGAGCGTCTTGCCGCTAAGCCGCTGCCCCGATTTAATGTGTGAGTACACCGGTGATGTTGAAGACCCTCAACACCATATCAACATTCAGGTGACCGATGAAGAGGTCACTGAAGGCGTAAAGAAAATTTTGAATGAATCGGAATCAGTCTGTCATCAAACCGGCGTGAACCCCTTCTATACTAAGAACAAACCGCCTGCTGTAAGCACTATAGTTCCTTTTCATCTTTGATATCTTTAACTTGTTCAACTTGTAATCCTTCTTCTGTTTATGTATGAATAGGGTGATGATCCCTTCTGGAAACAGAAATCCGTAGATAAAGCGGTAAAGCCAACTGGGGATAAAGCGGTCAAACCATCCCGTACCAAAACCAAAGCCGTCAAGCGGACCTCAAAGCGGAAAATGGCTGACTGGATCAACATGGAACTTGATGAAGATGCCGATGATCCAACTTGACTCACTTGGCTCCCTTTTCATGCACCTCATTAACAATGATCTTTATCAGGAGGACGTAGAAGACAGCCAAGCTGATGATGTAGAGGTAATTACCCTTTCCTCCGGTTCAGACTCTATGCCAACACAAAAAACCCGTGAAGCAGTCCGGAAAGTAAGTTTTTTTCATCCTCTTACTTAGTTGGACCCAACATTTATTTTGAAGACACAGTAGCATGAAGCTCGCCGGACAACCCGGCATAGTGGCCAACAGGTCACTTCGGCCGGTTTACCTGATACCCCGATTCGGAAGCGCCGGTCTGAGGTCTCTTCCACTTCTGACAATTCTTATCCCAAGGCAGGTTATTTCAGACAACCTCTTAATCCGTCCGATTTAAATTATCAAGTGACACCTCCCTCATCCTCTGGCGAGTCGACAGCAACCCAACTCCCTCCTCTAAAAACTGTAGCTGGGTAAGTTTTCAAACCCTTTCTTCCAATGTGTTACAAATCTTGAATAAGATGCTAACCCTCTTTTAATTTATTTGCAGAGCCAAAGCCAGACCCAGCAAGAAAGCTCGGGTCAACAATCCGTCAGAAGACCAGGCAGTTTTTTAAGAAGAGCAAAGAGGTGAACCGGACCAAACTCGTGAACCAGAGGGTCCTCATCCTGAAGCCGCCTCTGATGAACCACCCCTTCAAGATCGGAATACTGATGAACCACCAGAAGCTGATCCTGCCATGCCTGACACTGAACCGGCAGCTCCAAACCGGGCTAGTCCGATGAGAGATACTAAAACTCCGTCATCACCCGCAAAAACCACTGAAGGCCAAGGAGATGATGTTATCGTTACTGGAATGGGCCACAGCTCTCCTGGCCATCCCGTAATCTTGGCCCAACATAGTGCCAAAGAAGAGCGTGCTGCTAGGGAAAAGAGCAAATGGAGTACTGATTTATCAAGTTATGCCCATCTCAACGCTGAAGAGCTTCACTCCGGTTTCTTAAACCGTCTGCACTCAAACCGTCTGAACTTGATGAAGGAACACTATGAGGTATTTTCATCTCCCTTTACTTCTTGATTCCAAAGTTGAAATGCTAGCCCAAGTAGCCCCCAAGGGTCGTTTTATGATGTTAATCGTAAACCGGGTCTTTGTAACACTTTAAGTCTCTCCCACTGACCCTTAAAATGTTAGGTCCTTAGTGAAAACCAGGGCCGATACTTTACCAATGTAATGATATAGCTTTCCTCAGCGTAGCCCCCAAAGGTCGGTTTAGCTTTGCAAGGTAATCCGGGTTTTAATCCATGCGTCCGTTTTGAACAGATGTACATTAGCCCCCAAGTGTCAAGGATAATGCTTGCATTGTTCTGGAGATTTTATAAAAGATGTAATGAATCAGAGCAAATAGGCATTAGCCCCCAAGTACGAAGTGCATAACTTGTTATACGCTTTGTACTTAGAAAATATATATCCTGTTGTTTAACACTTCTTCATTGTTGTAGGCCGAACTAAGCAATAGAGATGCCCGGACCGCTGATTTGCAAGAGAACGTGAAGTCCCAACAAGCAGAAGCTGCGAAAGCCAAAGAGGAGCTCACCAAAGCCCCGGCAGCGATGGAAAAGCTGAAAGAGTCTTTTAACAAAGATCGTGCTGACTGGGAAACCAAGAAAACCGGTTTAACCAAAAGAGTTGAGGATGCCGAAGCAGCCCTGAAACCAGTTGTAGATGAACTAGCTGGTTTGAAACGGCAAATCAACACCATGACTTCCGTTGTTTTTGGTAAGTATCTCCTTGTGCAGTTTGTCCAATTCATGGAACCTTATTATTGACCAGAACGCTGATTTTAAACCGTAACAGGCACTCATATTGCTCATCTGGGCACAGATATGCGGATGAAGCTTAAAGCGGCGTATACCTTGATTGAACAGTTGTACTCTGGGTCCCAGCGGGCTATTTGCACTGCGGCTTACAATAAACCGGCACCATCACTAATAAAGGAAACTCTTGAGAAGCTGGCCATGTTACCAGCCCGGATTACCAAACTGAAGAAGGCAGCTGCAAGAGCAGGCGCATTAACCGCACTAATCCGAACCAAGGCATGGATCCCAGATCTTAAAGCGGAGGACATTATTAAAGGATATCCAGGTGTAAAGGAGGACGGTTCAAACTTCGACAGTGATGACCTCCGAAGGCTGACCAAAGAAATGTGGCCAATAGCCAGCAAACTGGTAGAGGACACAGACTTGTCTCATCTCCACCCGGCTTATGACGCTGAAGGGAAGAGACAGCCTGCCGAAATCCATGAAGTCGAAGAACTTGTGCCTCCAATCCGTAAGCATACCTTTGCTCCTGATATTAACCCCTCCAGCCTTATCCATGAAGAGGCCGTGTTTCAAGCTTTAACTGGAATCGATTGGTCGACGGTTGATTTCCAGCGTCTGGGGAGGGATGAAGAAGAAGTGATCGCACCAACCAACCCTCAACCGTCAAACCGTCCAGACGAAGCATCTTAAACCGTCAGCCGGTTTACCAGATATTGCATGCCAATGCCAAAAAACAATTATGCACTTGTAGCCGCTTTGAAGCTTCTTGTAATAGGATAGCAAAAACTCCTTTATATGTCATGCCATCGAGCATGTTTTGTGACACTTCGTGAAAATTTGTTCCACTTTTTGGGATCTATTTATGCATAGCCCATGATGAGTTGTGTTCCTGGATACAAGAACTTGAAAGTATCCTAGTGGTTTACCACTGGACGAGTTATGATGCTTAACAAATATACAATACTTAGATGAATAATCAAAGTTTTTGTATAAAAAGTAATATGTGCAACATACCTCGCTGGTTGACCAACTGCTTGTATGGTAAAGGTGTCAACACTAATCCGGAGTGTTGATAACTCCGTCCTTATTTTGCTGGATTATCATAATAAACCATACCGGGATATAATAACCACCGGGTTTTCTTTATAGCACTGGCGATTTAGTCAAACCAGACCGGGGTAAGGAACGCTGACTTGTAACTAATCGTGTACTGACAACGTGTAGTTGAAAGTCAAGCCGGGCCAAGGACACCGGTTTATCAGAACATATTATGAACCTCAATAAAGGCAGAAAACTTAGCAAATAGGACTCAAAAAAGAAATATGCGAGGCTTTTTACGAGCTGCCAGGCTCCAAATCGAGGCTTTTCATGGGCTCCCAGGCCTCTGAGTTAAACCGTTTAACAAAGGCTTTTAAGATGGGCCTCCAATTAACCAATCGTCGTTTTAACTTTGACAAGTTCAGGGTCTGTAGAAGATTGACTTGTCAAACGTTCGGAGGGTCATACCAGGATTACCTGGACAGGAGTGGCTTACTTGATGAAGGCAGGTTAACCCGAGGTTTTAGGTGAATACACCAGGCTTCCAAGCCGTGGCTTGATAGCCAATTACAAGGGTCCTTTCAAACGCTTTGTTGCTTTGCACAAAGAGCCCCCAAGTAACATTGTGAGCTGTGCTCAGTGGGTGCCCATGTTTGAGTCTGTGCTTTGTGCAACACTCTCTTTGGCCCCACATAATTTCCTTTGTGGCTTAACGCCTATCAAGAGGTGTAGCTATGGTGTGATAACAACCAAGCCCCCTAGTGATATCCCTTTGTATCCATGCGGCTGCAGAGACCGGTTTAACCAAATTTTGCTTTGTTAGTAGAAACCCTTATGGGCACACACATGATGTAAAAAGAACAGAGACCCCGCTTTATTCGAGGCTCCGGTTTATTATATAATATATACATTGTCATAAATATGTACATATGAAGAGCATGTGGCTCAAGTATAGTAAGGCCAAAGAAGAGCTATATTCCACGGCCGCTTGGTCTCCTCCTCCGATTTACGTGAGTTTTTGTGCTCTTGAACATCAATGAGGTAGTATGACCCGTTGTGCAGATTCTTGCTGACCACAAATGGTCCTTCCCAAGGTGGGGATAACTTACGCATATCAGTTTGATCTTGGATGAGCCGGAGCACCAAATCGCCCTCTTGAAAGGTTCTGGTCTTAACCCGGCGGCTGTGATAACGTCGGAGATCTTGTTGATAAATCGCCGAACGTGCTGCTGCAAGATCACGCTCTTCATCTAATAGGTCCAGGGAATCCTAACGTGCCTTCTCATTGTCAGCTTCAACGTAAGCTATCACACGGGGCGAGTCGTGACGGATGTCACTAGGAAGAACTGCCTCTGCTCCATAAACCATGAAAAAGGTGTGTAACCCGTAGACCTGTTGGGTGTGGTGTTGATGCTCCGTAACACAGAAGGTAACTCCTCAACCCAACAACTCGGTGTCCGTTTCAAAGGAACCATAAGCCGGGGTTTGATACCTTGTAAAATTTCTTGATTTTCCCTCTCCGCTTGACCATTAGACTGGGGGTGAGCCACCGATGCTATATCAAGCCGGATGTGCTCATGTTGGCAGAATTCCTCCATCTCTCCCTTTGACAGATTAGTACCATTATCAGTTATAATGCTGTGTGGAAAACCAAACCAGAATATCACCTTTTTGATGAATTGAACCGCCATGGCCGCATCACACTTACTGATTGGCTCTGCTTCCACCCATTTGGTGAATTTATCAACTGCCACTAACAAGTGGGTCCTTTTGTCCTTGGATCGCTGGAAGGGTCCAACCATATCAAGCCCCCAAGTAGCAAATGGCCAAGTTATTGGAATCATCCTCAACTCCTGAGCCGGAATGTGAGCATGGCGTGCGAATTTTTGACAACCGTCACATCTCTTGACTAAATCCTCCGCATCAGCATGAGCTGTTAACCAGTAAAAACCGTGGCGAAAAGCTTTAGCAACCAAAGACTTTGAACCGGCATGGTGACCACAATCCCCTTCATGGATTTCTCGCAAAATCTCACAACCCTCTTGAGGAGAGACACAACGCTGAATTGCTCCTGAGACGCTGTAACGATGTAATTCCCCGTTGACTATGGTCATGGACTTGGAACGCCGGATTACCTGTCGGGCCAAGGTTTCATCGTCCGGTAACTCGCCCCAGTTCATGTAAGCAAGATATGGGATTGTACAATCTGGTATGACATGCAAAGCCGCCACCAATTGAGCCTCCGGATCAGGAATAGCCAACTCTTCCTCTGTTGGTACCTTGACTGACGGATTATGCAACACGTCCAGAAAGACATTTGGTGGAACCGGTTTACGCTGAGAACCAAGGCGACTTAAAGCATCCGCCGCTTCATTCTTTCGTCGGTCTATATGGTCCACCTGATAACCCTTGAAGTGACCAGCCACTGTGTCCACCTCTCGCCGATATGCTGCCATGAGTGGGTCTTTGGAATCCCAAGTGCCAGACACCTGTTGAGCCACTAGATCCGAATCCCCAAAGCACTTGAACCGGCTTAAGTTCATTTCCTTAGCCATCCGAAGACCATGGAGCAAAGCCTCATACTCAGTTGCATTGTTAGTACAAGGGAACATTAAACGGAGGACATAACAAAACTTGTCACCTCTTGGGGAAGTTAGTATGACTCCAGCCCCCGAGCCCTCCAACTGTCTGGTTCCATCAAAGTGAATAGTCCAATACATATTGTCTGGCTTCTCCTCTGGTACCTGCAACTCCGTCTAATCATTGATGAAGTCCACGAGTGCTTGGGATTTGATCGCTGTGCGAGGTATATATTTGAGCCCGTGAGGTCCAAGCTCAATAGCCCACTTGGCAATCCGGCCAAGTTGCTTCTCTGTTTTGAATGATATCTCCCAGAGGGGCTGAACTGACCACTGTGATAGGATGGCCCTGGAAATAATGTTTAAGCTTCTGCTTGCCATAAACACTCCATATACCAGCTTCTGCCAATGTGGATACCTCTGCTTTGATTCAATGAGCACTTCACTGATATAATAAACCGGCCGTTGAACCGGATATTCCTTTGCCAACTTCCTTGCGCTCCACCACAATATCCACGCTAACAGCTCGGGCATTAGCAGCCACATTATAGCAATAACAGCTCCTTATCGATCAGTGCTGCAAGCACAGGCGGTTCAGCTAACTGCCTCTTCAGATCCTCAAACACTTTATCAGCTGCCTCACTCCAGACAAAATTATCTGTTTTCTTGAGCATTGAGCATCATCTTGTAAATCCAGAGATTGTCAAAGGTTTCTCTTAAATCATCTATCAATGTCTCCTCCTTTCTGGATTTTACCACAATATCATCCACATATGCATGGACATTGCGCCCAATTTGTTTATGAAGGCAATTCTGAACACATCGCTGGTAAGTTGCCTGTGCACTCTTGAGTCCAAAAGGCATGGAAACATAGCAGAAGGCTCCAAAGGGAGTTATGAAAGCTGTTTTCTCCTGGTCCTTAACCGCCATTTTGATCTGATGATAACCAGAGTAAGCATCCAGAAAACACAAACGGCCACAACCTGCCGTAGCATCATTTATCTGATCAATGCGAGGGAGAGCAAAGGGGTCTGCAGGGCAAGCCTTGTTTAAATCTGTGTAATCCACACACATGCGCCAAGTGCCGTTTTTCTTATGAACCAGCACCGGATTAGGTAACCACTCTCCCCAAGACTTGTTTAAATCTGTTTTTTTTCAGCATCTGATATAAAGGAATAGCCTTCTCCCTAAGACGACTGATAAATCGGCTCAAAGCCGCAATCCGGCCGGCCAGACGTTGAACGTCATTGATACACGCCGGTTTAGCCAAAGATGTAATTGCTAAAAAAATCCGGATTAGCCTCAATGCCTCTATTTGACACCAGAAAACCCAAGAGTTTGCCCACCGGTACACCAAAGACACACTTTTCCGGATTGAGCATCATCTTGTAAACCCGCAGGTTGTCAAAGGTTTCTCTCGAATCGTCTATTAATGTTTCCTCCTTCCCGGACTTTATCACAATATCATCCACATATGCATGAACATTGGCCCAATCTGCTTATGAAGACAATTCTAAACACAGCGTTGATAAGTCGCATGGGCACTCTTGAGCCCAAAGGGCATGGAGACATAGCAGAAGGCTCCAAAGGGAGTGATGAAAGTTGTCTTCTCCTGGTCCTTAACTACCATTTTGATCTGATGATAACCAGAGTAAGCATCCAGAAAACACAAACGGTCACAACCCGCCGTAGCATCAATGATCTGATCAATATGAGGGAGGGCAAAGGGGTCTGCAGGACAAGCTTTGTTCAAGTCTGTGTAATCTACACACATACGCCAAGTGTCGTTTTTCTTAAGAACCAGCACCAGATTAGCCAACCACTCTGGGTGAAAGACTTCCACGATAAACCCTGCGGCCAACAACCGAGCTACCTCTTCACCGATAGCCTTACGCCTTTCTTCATTGAAGCGGTGGAGAAATTGCCGGACCGGTTTAAACTTAGGATCAATGCTAAGTGTGTGCTCAGCGAGTTCCCTCGGTACACCTGGCATGTCAGAAGGTTTCCATGCAAAGATGTCCCGGTTCTCACGGATGAACTCGATGAGTGCGCTTTCCTATTTGGGATCTAGGTTAGCGCTGATGCTGAACTGCTTGGATGAATCACCAGGAACAAAATCAACCATCTTCGTATCTGTGGCCGATTTAAACTTCAACGTCGGATCATGTTCCGTAGTTGGCTTTTTCAAAGAAGTCATATCTGCCGGATCAACTTGGTCCTTATAAAACTTCAATTCCTCTGTGGCACAAACCGACTCAGCATAAGCCGCATCACCTTCCTCACATTCCAAAGCGATTTTCCTTCTCCCGTGTACTGTGATGGTCCCCTTATGACCTGGCATTTTAAGATGTAGATAAACATAACACGGCCTCGCCATGAACTTAGCATAAGCCGGTCGTCCGAACAAAGCGTGATATGGACTTTTGATTTTTACCACCTCAAAAGTCAATGTTTCTGACCTTGAATCATAGTCATCTCCAAAAGCCACCTCTAAGGCTATCTTGCCTACTGGATATGCAGACTTGCCAGGCACCACACCGTGAAAAATAGTGTTTGACGGTTTAAGACTCTTATCTGTCAACCCCATATGACGGAAGGTATCATAATATAGAATGTTGATACTGCTTCCCACATCCATGAGTACCTTCGTGAACTTATATCCCCCAACTTGAGGGGCCACCACTAGGGCCAAGTGACCCGGATTGTCAACCCGGGGGGGGGGGTGATCCTCTCTACTCCACAAAATGGGTTGCTCGACCAGCGCAAATACTGAGGCACCGTCGGTTCAACAGAGTTTACTGCCCTCTTGTGAAGCTTCCTGATCACGCTTACACAAGCTAGTGGTGAAGACATGATATTGCCCACTATTTAGCTGCTTAGGATTGCTCTGATAACCCGACTGCTGCTGCTGCTGGTTCCCTGATGGTTGTAACCTCCCTGGTTGCCTTGGTGCCCTTGATTGATGTGTCCGGTTTGATTGCCCTGAAATCCTGAACTGGAACTGCCACCTCCGTAACCCGGCCCGTGGAAGCCACCTCCTGAACCGCCGGGAGGGCCATTATCATACTGGAACATATTGGAGTTCTTGAAATCTCGCATGATATAACAATCCTTCCAAAGATGCGATGCTGGCTTCTCCTTGACCCATGCTTTGGACAGGGTTGATTTAAGAGGCGCTCCAAATTGGGGCCTGAACCTCCGCCCCTCTGGGGCTGCTTGCCCTTACGGCGCTGGCCATTCTCCTGAGCATTGGTGTTAGCGACAAAGTCCAAGATGTTGTCGGCTTTGCGCTTACCACTGTTCCCATGGCCTACCGGATTATGCTGCTGACCCTTGGTGTTGTCGTTCTTTTTCCCTTTCCCCGGTTTGTCCTCCTCGGAGTCGGGCTCTTTGGTATTATCTGAATCGGCGTACTTAACCAAAGCGGCCATAAGCATTGACATATCATTGCAGTGGCATTTGAGCCTTCCTAACTTCTGTTTGAGCGGGAGAAAATGGCAATTTCCCTCCAACGTTAGCACTGCGGTATCTGCATTGATACGATCCGATGAATGCAAAATCGCTGAGACCCGCTTGACCCAATGGGTCGTGGACTCCCCCTCCTCTTGGACACAAGCGGCCAGATCCACAATTGACATGGGCTGCTTACAAGTATCTTTGAAGTTATGGATAAACCGGTGCTTCAATTCAGCCCATGATCCAACAGAGTTAGTTGGTAAGCTCTTCAACCAAGTACGAGTTGTTCCTTCCAACATCATGGTGAAGTACTTAGCACATACCGCTTCATCCACATCGAGCATCTCCATCGCCATCTCGTAGCTTTCAACCCATGCTTCTGGCTGTAGATTGGCGGTATAATTGGGTACCTTACGAGGTCCCTTGAAGTCTTTGGGTAATCTCACATTACGCAAAGCGGGGGTAAGGCACGGCACCCCCAAAGAACTGAATACTATCCTGGTTCGACTGAAGCGGTGGGACGAACCAGAGTAGGTTGACGGGCCCCGTGCAGGGCTGCTAACTCGGCCTCCCGACATGCACGACCATGATCCACTACATCCCGCGCATTGGCACCACCCCCTGCCGGGTTGTGTCCTTGCAGTGAGTTACGGCGACGCGCACTGCTTGACACGGCCGGTTCATCCTCTACATGCCTGCTGTAGCTCCGGCTTGGACATGGGGTGGAATGAATCCTCTCATGACTGTGCGAATATGCCTGCTGCCGATTTAGGGTTGTTTGAAGGAGATCTCTGGCCCGTCGTGCTTCAACCGCAACTGGTGACTCGCCATCGGTTGGGAGAGCTGCTAATCGTGAAGCGGCAGCCACAATGTTGTCCAACGGGTTGGAATAATGCCCGGGAGGTGTTCGAACATATTGCGGCACAATGTTGTTCTAACGAGGCGGATCCATCATGCGCGGCTGAACCGGCGCTCCTATTCCTGGTGCCTCCATCCGGTTTAATATTGGCTGGTTACTAGTTCCTGCTCCTGGCATATTGAAGAGATTTCGTGGCTCATAACCCGACGGGAGATGCGACCGGTACCTTCTTCTCATGACTTCTTCGGAAGCATTCTGATCCAGCCTAATCCGGTAGGCCTGAGCTTCCAACTCAGCCCGTTTTGTAGCCATCCTAGCGTTCTCTGCTGCTAGATCCGCTTTAGCCTGAGCTATCTGATGCTTCACCTTTGCAATCTTCGCGTTGTGTTGATCCCGGGCTGCTGCATCCACCTCTGCGGCCATCAATGTTGCCAAAGCGTCGAACAAGTCAGACAGGACTTGAGCCGGAGGCAGCACAGAGCTTCCTGCCCCTGCCGGCATGGCCGTTGTTGAACCGGAGAGTATTGCTGCGGCAGCTGAAGAATGAGGCGCCGACTGTGTACCGGCCATGAAGATAGCGCCCAGTTTGGCAGATCAAGGGAGTCCGGAATACTGTTGCCCTCGGATCCTCCACTAATCCGGCCATCCTGCAACTGATAGAGCGATTCGGTCTCTCCAGAAGACTCGTCGTCGGAACGGACAACGGTTTCTCCATCGGACGCCAGTCCGTCCTCGTATTCCGCTCCATGGATGATGCCTACGAAAACATGCTTCGCCACGGGCTGAACCGGCGAAGGGCTTGCACGCTGAGCCATCTCGATGATGTCGGTGCAGATGTCCGACTCAGGGGCTAGTTTGCCAATCTTGCTGATGAAGACGTGAATCCCACCAAAGGGGACCCGGTACCCGTATTCGATTGAATCGGCCTCGGGACCCCATCCTGTGTTGTCAATGTAGAGCTTTCCGCGACGACTCTTCGTCATCCGGCCCATAGCGTATCCCTTGAGTCCATCAAAGCTGCCCTTCAAGAACTCGAAACCATCATGCGGCAGCCCCATGGTGGACGCCAACTGTCGTGGGTTTGTTACGGCAGTTGTCCTTGTGAAAGGACTTAGTCATGGAGCCATCGCAACGGGTTAGCTTAAAGGGGTTAAACCAGACAAGGGGACATGGGGAGTTTATGCTAGTTCGGCCTCTTCGATGAAGGTAAAAGCCTACGTCTAGTTATGATTGGTATTGCTAGGGTTTCGAAGGCCAGGGAGCGAATCCGCTTTGTCTGGCTCTCGAGTTGTTGTTCCTCAACCGCCGCCAGGTCGTCCCTTTATATACACAGGTTGACGCCCGCCGGTTTACAGAGTCCCAAAGCCGGATCATAAACGTGTCCGGTTCGGCCTCCACACTTCCTATCTTACAAAACAAGTTACACAATTAAGTCGGTTTACATCTACATGCCTTAACTCGCCTTTGGGCCTTGGGCCTTCGTAAAGCATCATCATGCTTACGTCTTCCTGGGCTTCTAATCATTATAAAGCTAATCCGGCTATTCCTGGCCGGTTTATGTCCAGTAGTAATATCCCTCACATCAAGTATTTCATTTTTCTTAAGAGGATGATCAGGCAAAGCATTAAGTAACTTGAGAAGCCTCCCCCAAGCTTGTGGGAGACTCTCTTCTTCAATTTGCACAAAATTATATATATCCCTTAAAGAAGCTTGTTTCTTATGAGCAGGGAAATATTTAGCAGAGAAGTAATAAATCATATCCTGGGGACTACGCACACAACCAGGATCAAGAGAATTAAACCATATCTTAGCATCACCCTTTAATGAGAACGGAAATATTTTAAGGATATAAAAGTAGCAAGTTCTCTCATCATTGGTGAACAGGGTGGCTATATCATTTAATTTAGTAAGATGTGCCACAACAGTTTCAGATTCATAGCCATGAAAAGGATCAGATTCAACCAAAGTAATTATATCAGGATCAATAGAGAATTCATAATCCTTATCAGTAACAAAGATAGGTGAAGTAGCAAAAGCAGGGTCAGGTTTCATCCTAGCATTTAGAGATTGCTTATTCCATTTAGCTAATAACCTCTTAAGTTCATAACTATCTTTGCAAGCTAAAATAGCTAAAGAAGCTTCATTATCAAAAACATAACCCTTAGGAATAACGGGCAAGTCTTCATCATCACTTTCATCAATATTATCGGATTCAATATTTTCATTCTCTCTAAACCTAGCAAGTTGTTCATCAAGAAATTCACCAAGTGACACAGTAGTATCAAGCATAGAAGTAGTTTCATCATAAGTATCATGCATAGCAGAAGTGGCATCATCAATAACATGCGACATATCAGAACGAATAGCAGAAGCAGGTTTAGGTGTCACAATCTTACTCAAAACAGAAGGTGAATCAAGTGCAGAGCTAGATGGCAGTTCCTTACCTCCCCTCGTAGTTGAGGGATAAATCTTGGTTTTTGGATCTCTCAAGTTCTTCATAATGATAAGTAGATATAAATCCCAAGTGACTCAAAGAATAGAGCTATCCTCCCCGGCAACGGCGCCAAAAAATAGTCTTGATAACCCACCAGTATAGAGGATCGCAACAGTTTTCGAGGGTAGAGTATTCAACCCAAATTTATTGATTCAACAGGAAGGGAGCCAAAGGATATTCTCAAGTATTAGCAGCTGAGTTGTCAATTCAACCACACCTAGAAACTTAATATCTGCAGCAAAGTATTTAGTAGCAAAGTAATATGATAGTAGTGGTAAGGGTAACAAAAGGTAATGATAGCAAAAGTAATGTTTTTGGTATTTTGTAGTGATGATAGCAATAGCAACGGAAAAGTAAACAAGCGAAGAACAATATATGGAAAGCTCGTAGGCAATGGATCAGTGATGGAGAATTATGCCGGATGCGGTTCATAATGTAACAGTCATAACCTAGGGTGACACAGAACTAGCTCCAATTCATCAATGTAATGTAGGCATGTATTCCGAATATAGTCATACGTGCTTATGGAAAAGAACTTGCATGACATCTTTTGTCCTACCCTCCCGTGGCAGTGGGGTCCTAAAGGAAACTAAGGGATATTAAGGCCTCCTTTTAATAGAGTACCGGAACAAAGCATTAACACATAGTAAGTACATGAACTCCTCAAACTACACTCATCACCGGTAAGTATCCTGATTATTGTCACTTCGGGGTTAACGGATCATAACACATAATAGGTGACTATAGACTTGCAAGATAGGATCAAGAACTCTCATATATTGATGAAAACATAATAGGTTCAGATCTGAAATCATGGCACTCGGGCCCTAGTGACAAGCATTAAGCATAGCAAAGTCATAGCAACATCAATCTCAGAACATAGTGGATACTAGAGATCAAACCCTAACAAAACTAAGTCGATTACATGATAGATCTCATCCAACCCATCACCGTCCAGCAAGCCTACGATGGAATTACTCACGCACGGCGGTGAGCATCATGAAATTGGTGATGGAGGATGGTTGATGATGTTGATGGCGATGGATTCCCCTCTCTGGAGCCCCGAACGGACTCCAGATCAGCCCTCCCGAGAGGTTTTAGGGCTTGTCGGCGGCTCCGTATCGTAAAACGCGATGAATCCTTCTCTTTGATTTTTTTCAACCAAAACCAAATATGTAGAGTTGGGGTTGAGGTCGGAGGAGCTCCAGGGGGGCCACGAGGTAGGGGGCGCGCCCTAGGGAGGGCAGGCGCGCCCCCACCCTCGTGGACAGGTGATGGGCCCCCTGGTCTTCATCTTGTGCAAGGATTTTTTATTATTTCCGAAAATATGTTCCGTGAAGTTTCAGGTCAGTCCGAGAACTTTCGTTTCTGCACATAAATAACACCATGGTAATTCTGCTGAAAACAGCGTCAGTCCGGGGTAGTTCCATTCAAATCATGCAAGTTAGAGTCCAAAACAAGCGCAAAAGTGTTTGGAAAAGTAGATACGACGGAGACATATCACATATCAGAAGGGTGCCAGGCAAATATGTCCTAGTTTTCACGCAGGAATGCTCCTAGTGCAGCATCAACCATTGGGTCAAGCTGTGCCTCGATGGAAGCTGCCTTCTTGGAGTCCATCGAGTGGACTTGAAATTTGACTATTTCATCTGCTGGTTTGAAGGAGGTGGATTTGGGCCGCTTATCAAGGATTACGTCGGCCCTATCCACCATGGAGCATAGTGCGGTTAACTCTTCGGCCGCGAGGGCCTTTGACAGTGCCTCGAGGGCCAGGGATGCGGTTTTGTTTTCGTCACGGAGGGCTATGTCCGTATCACTGGCGAGAGTGATAATACCGTTGGGCCCGGGCATCTTGAGCTTCATATACTCGTAATGAGGTATAGCTTGAAAGCGTGTGAATGCATCTCGCCCCAACAGGGCGTGATATCCACTATTGAAAGGGGGCACTTGGAAGGTTATCTCTTCGGACTGATAGTTCTCCGGCGTGCCAAAAACCACGTCGAGTGTAATTTTCCCCGCGTATCGCGCCTCCCGACTGGAAATAATTCCTCGGAAGGTCGTATTACTTTGCTCGATGCAGCTCCTGTGTATTTCCATTTTATTGAGTGTGTCCTCGTAGATGAGGTTTGGTCCGCTGCCGCCGTCCATGAGCACTTTAGTGAGCCGAAATCCATCCACAATTGGATTGAGGACCAAGGCGACTGGTGCCCGGACTAACTAGAATTTTGGTTCGTCACTGGCATTGAAAGTTATGGCCGTGTCGTTCCAGGGGTTTATTGTTGCGACTTGGCGGACTTCGGCGAAGTCGCAGAGTGCCCTCTTGCGCATTGTTTGAAGCAAAAGTCTTGAGACCGCCAATACTCTGAGGTCGTCATCCTCCGGGGGGGGGGGGGTTCTCTGAGGTGTTGTTGATGAGGATAACCTCGCCGCTCTTGGCCACTTGTCGGAGTATCCAACATGCTCTAAGGTTGTGGGTTGGTACGATATCCGGTGTCATGTGTCATGTGTATTTTGCATGGCCTATCGTGCCATCCCTCCAGAACGGTTCCACGTCCCGTAATGGGCTTAGTCTTCTTCACTATGGGGTCGGGTGCCCCACGAGGGTGCATCCTTTTTGCTCGCCAGAGGGGTTGAGTGGAGACCGGTTGTTCCCAGCGAGTTGTCTGAGTTTTCTAGGTACTTTCCATTGGGCAGTACTTCCGCACTATGGTTGCCAAATCAGCGAAGTGTAATACGCGACAGTGGTTGATGGCGTTGAGGATTCCTTCGTCCGTGCAATTATTGCAGAATACTAAAATCGCGTCCTCGTCGCGACAATCTTTAATCTTGTCTTTGATAAGGAGGAATTTGGCCCAAAAGTGATGGACTGTTTCCTAAGACTGTTGTCCTATGTACATGAGGTCGCATATATCTGGAGGGCCGGAATCTCTTGGTGAATGTTGCTTGTGGTGGGTGGGTGGCTTTAAATCTGATCCCTGACCCAATTTAGAGTCCGGAGTTTGAAAAACTTCCGAGCTTATTAGCTCGAGCTCCGGGATGTTAAGTGATTTTCCAGGCTCAACACCCGATTCTAGGTTTGGAGGCAAACAGGTATCAGGCTCTTCGATCTCGGAAATCCGAACATAGCTCATCCTCAACACTGGGGAAAAGTTGTTGTTTTTCTCCTCTACGACCGCTATCTGATGGGCGATCGGCGGAGATTTGATTTCTCTTTGATCGGGTTTAAGCCCAATCTGATCGTAGTCTGTAGCGCCCCCATGGCGGCGATGCGATCCAGGAGTTCGTTTAAAGACGATAACTCCACCAGATCCATCCGCTTGGAGTATTCAGAGTCAACACGGAGACGATATTGATGACCTGAGAAGTCATCATCAGCATGTCGGCCGAACGGGCGATCATGGTAAAGCCGCCCAGCCGGAGGGTTTGGCCTGAGGCCATGGCTCCTCCAGAGGTGATAATGTCCTTGATGACAAGGCGCACCATCAATCATGTCTTTGACATCAGAGTGGAACTCTCAATGAAAGCACCAATGCCGGTGTCAAAACCGGCGGATCTCGGGTAGGGGGTCCCGAACTGTGCGTCTAAGGTCGATGGTAACAGGAGACGAGGGACACGATGTTTACCCAGGTTCGGGCCCTCTTGATGGAGGTAATACCCTACTTCCTGCTTTGATCTTGATGAATATGAGGATTACAAGAGTTGATCTACTACGAGATCGTAATGGCTAAACCCTAGATGTCTAGGCAGTATGATTGTGATTGCCTCTACGGACTAAACCCTCTGGTTTATATAGACACCGGAGGGTCCTAGGGTTGTACAGAGTCGGTTTACATAGGAAGGAATCTTCATATCTGTAACGCCCACGATGCGGCTATATCTCCCACGTGTCGGAGCACGACTTAGAGGCATAACCGCATTGTAAGCAATGTCGCAAGTGGGGCAATCTTCACACAACCCATGTAATGAATAAGGAAAAGAGGTACATAGTTGGCTTACAATCGCCACGTCACACAATAGCATAAATAACATTACATTCATCCAGATACAATCAAGGTCCGGCTACGGAACCAAAATAAAGACAACCCCAGAATGCAACAAAGTCCCCGATCGCCCCAACTGGGCTCCACTACTGATCGTCTGGAAAAGAAACATAGTATCATCCCGAGTCCTCATCGAACTCCCACTTGAGCTCAGTCGAATCTCCTGGAGCGGTATCATCGGTCCCTGCATCTGGTTTTGGAAGTAATCTGTGAGTCACAGGGACTCAGCAATCTCACACCCTCGCGATCAAGACTATTTAAGCTTATAGGAAGGGTAAAAGGTATGAGGTGGAGCTGCAGCCAGGACTAGCATATATGGTGGCTAACATACGCAAATGAGAGCGAGAAGAGAAGGCAAAGGCACGATCGATAAATTATGATCAAGAAGTGATCCTAGAACAACCTACGTTCAAGCATAACCCGAGACCATGTTCTCTTCCCGGACTCCACCGAAAAGAGACCATCACGGCCACACACTCTATTGATTCATTTTAATTAAGTTAAGTTTCAGGTTTTCTACAACCGGACATTAACAAATTCCCATCTGCCCATAACCGTGGGCACGGCTTTCGAAAGTTAAAATCCCTGCAGGGGGTTCCAACTTAGCCCATCACAATCTCTCACGGTCAACGAAGGATATTCCTTCTCCCAAGACAATCCGATCAGACTCGGAATCCCGGTTACAAGGCATCTCGACAATGGTAAAACAAGTCCAGAAAAACCACCCGAATGTGCCGACAAATCTCGATAGGAGCTGCACATATCTCGTTCTCAGGGCACACCGGATAAGCAATCCGTACAACTAAAACCAGCCCTCGAGTTTCCCCGAGGTGGAGCTGCAAGGGGCTCTAGTTTGGACCAACACTCAGAGGAGCATTGGCCCGGGGGTTTAAATAAAGATGACCCTCGGGCTCCGGAAACCCAAGGGAAAAGAGGCTAGGTGGCAAATGGTAAAACCAATGTTGGGCATTGCTGGAGGAGTTTTATTCAAGGCGAACTGTCAAGGGGTTCCCATTATAACCCAACCGTGTAAGGAACGCAAAATCAAGGAACATAACACCGGTATGACGGAAACTAGGGCGGCAAGAGTGGAACAAAACACCAGGCATAAGGCCGAGCCTTCCACCCTTTACCAAGTATATAGGTGCATCAAAAAATAGACAAGATATAATAATGATATCCCAACAATAAACATGTTCCAACAAGGAACAAACTCCAATCTTCACCTGCAACTAGCAACGCTATAAGAGGGGCTGAGCAAAGCGGTAACATAGCCAAACAACGGTTTGCTAGGACAAGGAGGGTTAGAGGTTTGACATGGCAATATGGGAGGCATGATAAGCAAGTGGTAGGTATCGTAGCATAGGCATAGCAATAGAGCGAGCATCTAGCAAGCAAAGATAGAAGTGATTTCGAGGGTATGATCATCTTGCCTGCAAAGTTCTCCGAGTTGACGTTAGCTTGATCCTCGTAAGCATACTCAACGGGTTCCTCAATCACGTAATCGTCTCCCGGATCTACCCAAAGAAAGAACACAAGCAAAGGGAGACACAATCAACCACGTGCAATGCACAAGCAACATGATGCAAAAATGGCATGATATGCGGGATGCGATATGCAATGCATATGCATGTTTCGGAAAGGAAAATTGAACCTGGCCTCAACTTGGAAATCCAAGAGTGCCACTGGAAGGAGTTGATTTCGGTCGAAATCGATATAAAGATCACCGGAATCGGATGCACGGTTTGCAAATGACAAGCAAAACAAATATGGCACCGATCTGCGATTAACAGCACGAGGCCATCTAAATGCATCAAGAACAACAAGCTACATCACTCTAACATAACAACAAAGTATATGGCAGGATCCACTCAAGATGCTTGACAAAAGATGAACACTGAGCTACGGCTAATTCACTCAATAGCAGGTTCAAACAAGCATGGCAAAAGTGCAAAAGACAACAGGTTACAGACTTAGTGAAACTAACAACATGTCAGGAATTTAACATCAGGAAGCAATGTTTATAGCAAGATAACAACATGCTACAGGAACATATCATGGCAAGGCAAGGCATGTCATGAAGCTACTCAAAGCATACAACAAAAGTCCCTTACTGACCATAAGCCAAAAGGGATCAGAAAATACAATGGCAACCATGCGAACATAGCAACTTTCGTTAACAGATTCAGACTTGGTAGAAAACTGGAACATGGCAAAACAGATATTAAGTAGGCATGTTTACAAGCTCGATGCACTCACCACAAGGCATTGCATGAAAAACTAAGCACATACCCAGCAAGTAGACATGGCATAGAAGCTAAACATGGCAAGAACAACCTCATAGCATGCATGGATCAACTACAACAACATCGGCAAAAATGCTTAACACGTAAACATTCTGCCAGGAACATTTTATAGCAAAAGTAGAGCTCAATTGAGTCAAGCTAGGGTGCTCAATAAATGCAAACAAAGACATGGATGGATAGAGCACAACAATATCTACAAAACATCCTTACTGATCATGCTCAAAAGAGGCATGGATCACTTGGTAGCAACATGATTACATGGCATAACAATATTAACAGGGCAAAGCCTTAGAAGATTTCTATGTCCCTGGAATCAACAACATTACGAGGGCTACTTTGCATGCTTGTGCTAGTCACCACAAAGATCACAAAAATACATGGCATACACCCCTGTAAAGATGGCATGGCATACTTCAAAACACATGTAGGGCTCAAGTTCATAGGAGGCACACATTAATCATGGCAAAAATGACAAAAGTCCAATTACTGATATGAATCTGAAACATACATTGCATAGCCCTCTTGCAATAGCATTGAGGGCATCAAGATGAACTCAAATGAACATGGTGCAATGGAACGAAATGAAGTACTCGTCGAGACGAACAATTTGATGTGCTACACACCCAAAACGGAGCCACGGATGCAGAGTTATGATGCGATGAAAAACGCTAAAATTACTAGAAATTAGGGCAAAAGTCAACCCTCAAGATTTCAGATCTGGATCCGCACGGAATCTGAGGTTAGACCGAGGGGCTCGCCGGAGACGCTGCGCGGGGTCGCCGGAGTTCACGGGGGTCGCCAGAAGCGGCCGGAACAAGGTCGGCGAGGAGAGGCGCCGGCGGCCTCGGGCGGCGCGGCGAAGGGCGACGAGGGGCGGTGCGCGGTGGCCGGCCAAACGCGGGGACGGCGATGGTGAGGCGGCGGAGCGACGGAGGGGCGGCGCCGGATGGCGGGCGGCGGAGCCGGGCGGCGCGTGGTGGCAGAGCGAGGCGCGGGAGGCGATGGGCCTCGGGGGCCCGATCTGGGCTGCCCGGGCCGACAGAGGAGAGGGCGGCGGCGCGCCACGTGACAGCGTGGGATTCGCTGAGGTGGCGGGGCGTACGCGTCCGGTCTGTTCCGGATGTGTCCGGCGGCGCGGGGAGTGGATTTTTAGGGTTTGGGGAGGAAGAGATCCGGGATTTGGAATGGGAGGACCTTTTTATAGGTAGATGGAGCTAGCAGGCTCCAAATTGAGCATGGTTTTTGGACATGCGATCGTGATTGAATGACCTAGATGATGGAGGGGGTTTAGGTGGGTTTTGGGCTACTTTGGAGAGGTGTTGGTCTGCAACACACACGAGGCCTTTACGGTCCCTCGGTAACCGTTGGAGTATCAAACGAAGTCCAAATGGCATGAAAGTTGACAGGCGGTCTACCGGTAGTAAACCAAGGCCACTTGGCAAGTCTCGGTCCAATCCGAGAATGTTTAATACCCGCACACGAAAAGAGGTAAAAGGGGACACCGGAGGACATAGGAGCGCCGGAATGCAAAACGGACAATGGGGAAATGCTCGGATGCATGAGACGAACACGTATGCAAATGCGATGGACATGATGACATGATATGAGATGCATGACAAAGACAAAAAAATACGAAGACAGAAACCTGACAGCGAGGAAATATCATAACTTAGTGCCGGAAAAGGCAAGAGTTGGAATACAAATATGGCAGGTTACATACGGGGTGTTACAATATCCGAACGCCAAGCTTACCTTCCACGCAAAGGAGAGTCCCATCCGGACACGAGAGGAAGTCTTCTGTCTTGTATCTTCATGCCCATCAGTCTGGCCCATGTCACATAGCCCGGACGCCCGAGGACCCCTTAATCCAGGACTCCCTCAGTCTGGGCCGGTGGTCGCTGGCGGTTTGAGAAAGATCGTCAAAAGTGACTAGCAGGAGGTAGACGAAGGTCATCTACCCATTCCTTATAGATCGGACGGTTCATAAAAAGATCGATGACCTATTTATTTTCAGTTGACTGTTATCTTAATTGGACAACATGTGGTGGTGTGATGGAGGAGTACCTGCATTTCCTATGCTCATATATTACAAAATCATACGGAGTAGAATCTAATTTTGTTTGCCATGCAATGTTGTAGAGCTCTCATATGTCTCCTGTCATTTATTTTCAGCCACCTCCTATCTGCTACTTTTACAGTGCACTAGTTCTTCACACACTTCACCCATACTCTCACTATTATGTTTTTATGCAAGCTATTTCAGACTCTGCTGCTATGAGAGAAGCAAAAAAGAAAAGAGAGAAGTCACTCTAGCATCGTACGCGGATAGGCCAGACACGTTTCAACCTTATAATAGGTGCAGTGTCAGCAGATGGAGACGGTAAACGTAGCTCTGGAGTTGATGACCTCGCTCACAACGAACCACCATCCCAGCTGCTTGCTTTAACTTCACGGTGCCATATGTGGTTGCATGTTGCATATGGTGTCTAGCTTGTATTCAAAAGGCCGAAGTCGGTCTTTATTAAGATAAGGAAATATATTTTTTACATGAACCACCATCCCGTGAGCACCAGAAGACAAATAGCTAGTCAGGGCACTGGCCGAGCCAGTGACAAGCCCAGCATAGACATGCATCACTTGGAAGCCAACTAAAAAGCCATGATGGTGGCGAAGCAGCCCGCCTCCCACCAGGCTCTCAGGTCCTAGATGATCATGCTCACCACTCCAGCCGGATGTCTAGCTTGTATTGCTTCCAATTTGGTTAAATTGCATCTGCTTAGCTTACACATTATACCTTTGAATATGACATGCCTTCCTGTTTTTGGTACATACTAGTACATCTGTCTATTAACCATGTTCTTACATCAAACTAATGTTCTTGTGTATCCATCATCAATCACTTATGATGAGGCAGCCAGGCCAGTGGACTACTGTGAGTAAAGATCCTCATTTAAAGAATGCAGCGTCAGCCTCCCAACACGATTCTCAAGAAACGGCAAGGCTAGATGAAGATAGTGAACGTAGCTCTATAGTTGATTACCGCATTTCCCCTACACTAGCATCGCAGGTGCTTGCTCTAACTTGGCAGCGTGATATGTGGTTGCATGTTGCATATGGTGCCTAGATTGTAATTCTTCCAATCTGGTTAAATTGCATGTGCTATTCTACTTAGTTTATACATTATACCTGTTAATGTGACATGCCTTCCTATTTTTAGTACATAGTACATGTGTCTATTAAGCATGTCCTTACATAAAACTATTGTTTTTTTGTATCCCACATCAATCGATATGACGAGACACCTTTAGTATATGCAATGTGATATTAGTTGCATCTTTCATATGATTTATAGCATGCACTGCTTCCAATTTGTTGAAATGCCATTTATGATGGGATGCTTTTAACTTGGAAGAGTCATATTGGTTGCATCTTTCATGTGGTGTCTAGCTTGCATTGCTTCTTATTTGTTGAAGTGGTTTTTGCTTAGTTTACACAAACAGTTGTGAATATGCCATGTCGTCCTGTTTTTCGTATTATTCCATCCTCATATGATGTGTTTGCCTTACATCAAAGTAGTGATTGTCAGTATCATGCACGAATGAGTTCTGAAGAGTGAATTTTATTGCTTTTTCTTGTCGGTTTTACTTGACAATTCAAAATCAATAAAGCGGAAGGAAGTTAGCAAGGTAGCGGATAAAGGTGCTCCTTCCAAACTAAGGGCCTCTATAGATTCTACTCCTCCATCCCCACAAGATGATTTCCAAGACAACACATGCATAGACACTCGACGTAGTTGTTGGGGATATTACTACTAGTGGTAAACCGGCCTTATGTAGCCGGGTTGACTCTTTGAAGATTAGAAGCCCATGAAGATGCAAGGATGATGGCGCTTTACGGAAGGCCCAAGGCCCAAAGGCGGGTTACAGCCTGTAAATGTAAACCACCCTAGTCGTGTAACTTGTATTGTAAGATAGGAAGAGTAGAGACCGAACCGGACACGTTTATGATCCAGCTTCGGGACTCTGTAGCCCAGCGAGCGTCAACCTATGAATATAAAGGGACAACCCGGCCGCGGTTTAGGGGCGGACAACAACTCGAGAGCCAGACAAAGTGGATTCGCTCCCTGGCCTTCAAAACCCTAGCAATACCAATCACAACTAGACGTAGGCTTTTACCTTCCTCGAAGGGGCCGAACTAGTATAAAATTCACCATGTCCCCTTGTCCGGTTTAACCCCTTTAAGCTAACCCGTAGCGATGGTTCCACAACTAAGTCCTTTCACAAGGACATCTGCTGTGACAAACCCACGACAGTTGGCGCCCATCATGGGGCTATCGCACGATGGTTTTGAGTGCTTGAAGGGCAGCTTTGATGGACTTAAGGGATACGCTATGGGCCGGATGATGAAGAGTCGTCGCGGCAAGCTCTACATCGACAATGCAGGATGGGGTCCCAAGGCCGATTCAATCGAATACGGGTACCGGGTCCCCTTTGGTGGGATTCACGTCTTCATTGGCAAGATCGGCGAACCGGCCCCTGAGCTGGACATCTGCACCAACATCATCGAAACGGCTCGGTGTGCAAGTTCTTCGCCGGTTCAGCCCGAGGCAAGGCATGTTTTCATAGGTGTCATCCATGGATCGAGGTACGAGGACGGGCCAGTGTCCAATGGAGAGACCATGGTCTGTTCTGATGACGAGTCTTCTGGAGAGACCAAATCACTTTACCAGTTGCAGGACGGTCGGATTGATGGAGGATCCGAGGGCAACAACATTCCGGATTCTCCTCATCTGCCAAACCGGGCCGCCATCTTCATGGCCGGCACACAATCAGCGCCTCATTCATCTATTGCCGCAGCAATGCTCTCCGGTTCAACAACGGCCACACCAGCAGGGGCAGGAAGCTCAGCGCCGCCTCCAGCCCAAGTCCTGTCTGATTTGTTCGACGCTTTGGCAACGTTGATGGCCGCGGAGGTGGATGCAGCAGCCAGGGATCAGCACAATGCGGAGATGGCAAAGGTAAAAGATCAGATAGCCCAGGCTAAAGCGGACCTGGCAACAGAGAATGCTAGGATGGCTACAGAGCGGGCTGAATTGGAAGCACGGGCCTAACGAATTAGGCTGGATCAGAATGCTTCATAGGAAATCATGAGAAGAAGGTACCGATCGCGTCTTCCGTCGGTTTACGAGCCGCAGAATCTCTTCAACACACCAGGAGCAGGAGCTGGTAACCAACCCATACTAAACCGGGCGGAGGCACCGGGAACAGGAGCGCCGGTTCAACCGCGCACGATGGACCCACCTCGCCAGAACAACATTGTGCCACAGTATGTACCAACACCTCCTGGGCATTATTCCAACTCGTTGGACAACATTGTGGCCGCCGCTTCACGCCTAGCGGCCCTCTCGACCAACGGCGAGTCACCAGTTGCGGTGGAAGCACGTCGGGCCAGAGATCTCCTTCAAACAGCGCTAAATCAATAGCAGGCGTATTCACACAGTCGTGAGAGGATTCATTCCACTCCCCGTCCAAGCCGGAGCTATAGCAGACACGTGGAGGACAAACCGGCCGTGTCCAGTAGTGCACGTCGCCGAAATTCACCACGAGGAAACAACCCGGCAGGGGGAGGCGCTAATGCGCAGGATGTTGTGGACTATGGCTGCGCACGTCAAGAGGCTGAGTTGGCAGCTCGGCACGGAGCACGACAACATACTCTGGTTCACCCTACGGCCTCAGTAGAGCCAGGTGTGGTGTTCAGTTCCTTAGGGGTGCCCTGTCTTACCCCCGCTTTGCGTAATGTGAGACTGCCCAAGGATTTCAAGGGACCTTGTAAGGTACCAAATTACACCGCCGATTTGCAACCAGAGGCATGGGTGGAGAGCTATGAGATGGCAATGGAGATGTTATATGTGGATGAAGCAGTGTGTGCTAAATATTTCACCATGATAATGGAAGGAACAACTCGCACTTGGTTGAAGAGCTTACCAACCAACTCTGTCGGATCATGGGCTGAGTTAAAACACCGGTTTATCCAGAACTTCAAAGATACTTGTAAGCAGCCAATGTCAATCATGGATCTGGCCGCTTGTGTCCAAGAGGAAGGGGAATCCATGACCCATTCGGTCAAACGGGTCTCAGCGATTTTGCATTCATCAGATCGTATCAATGCAGATACTGCAGTGTTAACATTAGAGGGCAATTGTCGTTTCTTACCACTCAAACAGAAGTTGGGAAGACTCAAACATCATTGCAATGATATGTCAACGCTCATGGCCACTTTGGTTAAATATGCCGATTCAGATAATACCAAGGACCCGGACTCAAAGGAGGATAAACCGGGGAAAGGTAAGAAGAACAGCAATGCCAAAGGTCAGCAGCATAATCCGGTAGGCCATGGAAATGGTGGTAAGCGCAAGGCCGACGACAGCTTGGACTTTGTTGCTAACACCAATGCACAGGAGAATGGCCAGCACCGTAAGGGCAAGCAGCCCCAGAGGGGCGGAGGTTCAGGCCCCAATTTGGAGCGCCTGTTGAATCAGCCCTGTCCAAAGCATGGATCAAAGGAGAAGTCGGCATCACATCTATGGAAGGACGGTTATATCATGCGGGATTTCAAGAATTCCAATATGTTCCAGTATGATAACGGCCCGCCCGGTGGTTCAGGAGGAGGTTTCCATGGGCCGGGTTACGGAGGTGGCGGTTCCGGTTTAGGATTTCAAGGCAACCAAACCGGACACATCAATCAAGGGCACCAAGGTAACCAGGAAGGTTACAACCATCAAGGAAATTAGCAGCAGCAGTTGGGTTATCAGAGCAATCCCAAGCAGCTAAATAGCGGGCAATATCATGTCTTCACTACTAGTTTGTGTAAGCATGATCAGAAGCTTCACAAAAGGGCAGTAAACTCTGTTGAACTGGCAGTACCTCAGTATTTACGCTGGTGTGAGCAACCTATTCTATGGAGTAGAGAGGATCACCCACCCGGGTTGATAATCCAGGTCACTTGGCCCTCGTAGTAGCCCCTCAAGTTGGGGGATACAAGTTTACCAAAGTACTCATGGATGGGGGAAGTAGCATCAACATTTTAGCGATGTGTTCAGAATTGCCTTCATAAACAAATTGGGCGCAATGTCCATGCATATGTGGATGATATTGTCGTAAAATCCAGAAAGGAGGAGACATTGATAGATGATTTAAGAGAAACCTTTGACAATCTCCGGATTTACAAGATGATGCTCAATCCGGAGAAGTGTGTCTTTGGTGTCCCGGCAGGCAAGCTCTTAGGTTTTCTGGTGTCAAACAGAGGTATTGAGGCTAATCCGGAAAAAATTGCAGCAATTACATCCTTGGCTAAACCGGCGTGTATCAACGATGTTCAACGTCTGGCCGGCCGGATTACAGCCTTGAGCCGGTTTATCAGTCGCCTTGGAGAGAAGGCCATCCCCTTATATCAGATGCTCAAGAAAACAAATAACTTTTATGGAGTGAGGCAGCTGATAAAGCGTTTGAGGATCTGAAGGGACAGCTAGCTGAACCGCCCGTGCTCGCAGCACCGATCGATAAAGAGCCGTTATTATTATATGTGGTTGCTAATGCCTGGGCTGTTAGCGTAGCCATTGTAGTAAAGTGCAAGGATCTTGGCAAGGAATATCCGGTTTAACGGCCGGTTTATTATGTCGGCGAGGTGCTTATTGAGTCAAAGCAGAGGTATCCGCATTGGCAAAAGCTGGTGTATGGAGTATTTATGGCAAGCCGGAAGCTTAAACATTATTTTCAAGGCCATCCCATCACAGTGGTCAGCTCAGCTCCTCTGGGCGATATCATTCAAAACAGAGAAGCAACTGGCCGGATTGCCAAGTGGGCTATTGATCTTGGACCTCATGGGCTCAAATATATACCCCGCACAGCGATCAAATCCCAGGCACTCGTGGACTTCATCAATGATTGGACGGAGTTACAGGCACCTGAAGAGAGACCTAATAATACATATTGGACTATTCATTTTGATGGATCCAGACAGTTGGAGGGCTCGGGGGCTGGAGTCATACTAACTTCCCCACGAGGTGACAAGTTTTGTTATGTCCTCTGTTTAATGTTCCCTTGTACTAACAATGCAGCTGAATATGAGTCTTTGCTCCACGGTCTTCGGATGGCTAAGGAGATGAATTTGAGCCGGGTTAAGTGCTTCGGTGATTCAGATCTAGTGGCTCAGCAGGTGTCTGGCACTTGGGACTCTAAGGACCCACTCATGGCTGCATATCGGCGAAAGGTGGATGCAGTGGCTGGTCATTTTAAGGGTTATCAGGTGGACCATATAGACCGGCGGAAGAATGAAGCGGCGGACGCTTTAAGTCGTCTTGGTTCCCAGCGTAAACCGGTCCCACCCAATGTCTTTCTTGATGTGTTGCATAATCCGTCAGTCAAGGTGCCAACCGAAGAAGATTTGGTTATTCCTGATCCGGAGGCTCAGTTGGTGGCAGCTCTGCATGCCATACCGGATTGGATGATCCCATATCTGGCTTACATGAACCAAGGCGAGTTACCAGACGATGAAACGTTGGCTCGACAGATAATCCGGCGTTCAAAGTCCATGACCATACTCAACGGGGAGTTACATCGTTACAGTGTTTTAGGAGCAATTCAGTGTTGTGTTTCTCCTCAAGAAGGTTGTGAGATTTTGGTTGCCAAAGTTTTTCGCCATGGTTTTTACTGGTTGGCGGCGCATGCTGATGCGGAGGATTTAGTCAAGAGATGTCATGGATGTCAAAAATTTTCCCGCCGTGCACATGTTCCGGCTCAAGAGTTGCGGATGATTCCAATTACGTGGTCGTTTGCAACTTGGGGGCTTGATATGGTTGGACCCTTCAAGCGCTCTAAGGACAAAAAGACCCACCTGTTAGTAGCAGTTGATAAATTCACTAAATGGGTGGAGGCAGAGCCAGTCAGCAAGTGTGATGCAGCCACGGCGGTTCAATTCATCAAGAAGGTGATATTCCGGTTTGTCTTTCCACACAGCATTATAACAGATAATGGTACTAACTTGTCAAAAGGGGAGATGGAAGAATTTTGTCAATGTGAGCACATCCGGCTTGATCTAGCGTCGGTGGCTCACCCCCAATCTAATGGTCAAGCAGAGAGGGCAAATCAAGAAATTCTACGGGGTATCAAACCCAGGCTTATGGTTCCCTTAAAGCGGACGCTGGGTTGTTGGGTTGAGGAGCTACCTTCTGTGTTATGGAGCATCAACACCACACCCAATAGGTCTACGGGTTACACACCTTTCTTCATGGTCTATGGAGCGGAGGCCGTTCTTCCTAGTGACATCCATCACGATTCGCCCCGTGTGACAGCTTATGTTGAAGCTGATAATGAGAAGGCACGTCAGGATTCTCTGGACCTGTTGGATGAAGAGCGTGCTCTTGCAGCAGCACGATCGGCGATTTATCAACAAGATCTCCGACATTATCACAGCTGCCGGGTTAAAACCAGAACCTTTCAAGAAGGCGATTTGGTGCTCCAGCTCATCCAGGATTAGACTGATATGCACAAGTTATCCCCACCTTGGGAAGGACCCTTTGTGGTCAGCAAAAATCTGCACAACGGGTCTTACTACCTCATTGATGTTCGAGAGCATAAAGACTCACGTCAATCGGAGGAGGAGACCAAGCGGCCATGGAACATAGCTCTTCTTCGGCCTTACTATACTTGAGCCATAGGCTCTTTCTATGTACATATTTATGATAATGTATATATTATATAATAAACCGGAGCCTCCATTAAAGCGGGGTCTCTGTTCTTTTTACATCATGTGTGTGCTCACAAGAGTTTCTACTGACAAAGCGGAGTTTTTTGTTAAACCGGTCTCTACAGCCGCAGGAATATAAAGAATATCACTAGGGGGCTTGGTCATATCTGAACCATAGCTGCACCTATTGATCAGTTTGAAACGACAAAAGGATATCACTAGGGGGCTTGGTTGTTATCACACCACAGCTACACCTCTTGATAGGCGTTTAGCCAGAAAGGAAATTATGTGGGGCCAAAGAGAGTGTTGCACAAAGAACAAACTCAAACATGGGCACCCACGGAGCACAGCTCACAAAGTTACTTGGGGGCTCTTTGTGCAAGAAACAAAGAGTTTGAAAGGACCCTCGTAATTGGCTATCAAGCCACGGCTTGAAAGCCTGGTGTATTCACCTAAAAAACTGGGTTAACCTGCCTTCATCAAGTAAGCCACTCCTGTCCAGGTAATCTTGGTATGACCCATCGAACATTTGACATGTCGATCTTTTATAGACCCTGAACTTGTCAAAGTTAAAACGATGATTGGTTAATTGGAGGCCCATCTTAAAAGGCTTTGTTAAATGGTTTAACTCAGAGGCCTGGCAGCCCATGAAAAGCCTCGAGTTGGAGTCTGGCAGCTCGTAAAAAGCCTTGCATATTTTCCCTGTTTGAGTTTTGTTTGTTGAAATTCATAAGTATTTTTTTTGATAAACCGGTGTCCTTGACCCGGCTTGCTTCTCATCTACAAGTTGTTGACATATGATCAGTTCTAAACCGGTGTTTATTGACCCGGTCTGGTTTGACTAAATCACCAGTATTATAAAGAAAACCCGGTAGTTATCCCGGTCCGGTTTAATATATAAACCGGCAGTATAGAGATGAGGTTATCAACGCTCCGGATTGGTATTAACACCTTTGCCGTATACACTATTGGTCAACCAATGAGGTATGTTATGTATACTGCTTTTTGTACAAACACTTTGATTATTTCATCTATGTCCTGTACACTTCCTGGATATATTGACCAGTCTAGCGGTAAACCGCTAGACACTTTTAAGTTGTTACACCCAGGAACACAATTCATCATGGGTTATACATAAATATATCCCAAAGGGTGGCACAAGTTGTCATCAGGCATTATAAAACATGCTCGATGGCATGGCAAATAAAGGAGTTTTTCGCTATCCTATTACAAGAAGCCTTCAAAATGACTCCAATGGCATAATTGTTTTTCACAAGATCGGCACACGATGGACAGTAAACCGGCCACCGGTTTAGGATGCTTCGTCTGGACGGTTTGATAGTTGAGGGTCAGTTGGTATCGACACTTCTTCATCCCTCCCCAGACGCTGGAAATCAACAGTTGACCAATCAATTCCAGTTAAAGCTTGAAACACTACTTCTTCATGGATAAGATTGGAGGGGTTAATATCAGGAGCATAAGTGTGCTTACGAATCGGAGGCACAAGTTCTTCAACTTCATGGATGTTGGCCGGCTTCCTCTTCCCCTCCGCATTGTAAAACGGTTGAAAATGGGACAAATCTGTATCATCGGCCAACTTGCTAGCTGCTGGCCGCATCTGTTTGGTCAGCCGCTGGAGATCATCATTGTCAAAGTTGGAACCATCTTCTTTAACACCTGGGTATCCTTTTATGATGTCTTCCGCTTCAAGATCTGGAATCCAGGCTTTTGCTCGAATAAGTGCAGTTAAAGCTCCAGCTCTGGCAGCCACTTTCTTCCACTCGGCGATGCGGGCTGGTAACATGGCCAACTTCTCAAGAGTTTCTTTAATCAAAGTGGGAGCCGGTTTGTTATAAACTGTCGTGCAAATAGCCCGCTGAGACCCAGAGTATAGCTGTTCAATCAATGTGTATGCCGCTTTGAGTTTCATCCGCATATCTATGCCAAGATGAGCGATCCGGGTACCTACCAAAGATTTTATCAACATTTTGGTCAGTTATAAGGTTCATCAACTTATGCAACACACATAAAGCAGGTACTTACCAAAGATAGCAGAGGTCATAGCATTGATTTGGTGTTTCAAACCGGCTAGTTCATCTACCACTGGCTTCAGGGCTGCCTCGGCGTCTACAGCTCTTTTGATTAAACCGGATTTCTCGGTTTCCCAGTCAGCACGATCTTTGTTGAAAGATTCTTTCAACTTTTCCATCACGACTAGGGCCTGGGTCAGCTCCTCTTTGGCTTTTTCAGCCTCGGCTTGTTGTGATTTCACATTCTCTTGCAAGTCAGAATTTTGGGCATCTTTGCTTCTCAGTTCAGCCTGCCACATTGAAGGTATGTTAAACAAACAGCATATATATGTGCTAAGTACAAAGTGTATAACAAAGTTATGCACTTCATACTTGGGGGCTAATGCCTATATGCTCTCAAGTACTACACTTTATACAAGTCTCCAGAACAATGCAAGCATTATCCTTGACACTTGGGGGCTAATGTGTGTCTGTTCTAAAACGGATGTGTGGATTAAAAACTAGATTAACTTGCCAAGTTAAACCGGCCTTTGGGGGCTATGCTGCAGAAAGTTATCTAATTATTTCAAGATGAGTCTTATATATTATTAGAGACCTGCCATTGCAAGGATCAATGATGAGATGCTTAAAGTGTTACAAAGACCCGGTTTATGATTAACAATCATAAAACGGCCCTTGGGGGCTACTTGGGATAGTATTTCAGCTATAAATCAATAAACAAAGGAGAGGAATTTACCTCATATCGCTCTTTCATCAAGTTCACCAAACTGGCTTCATAATCCCGGTTTGAGTGCAGACGGTTCAAGAAGCCAGAATGGAGCTCATCAGCGTTAAGATGAGCATAGCTTGATAAATCGCTGCTCCATTTACCTTTCTCCCTGGCAGCTTGCTCTTCTTTGGCACTGTGTTGAGCCAAAATGACGGGATGGCTAGGAGAGTTGTGGCCCATTCCAGTAATAATAACGTCATCACCTTGGCCTTCAGGGTTTTTGGTTGATGATATTGGAATTTCAGCATCTTTCACCGGACTAGCCCGGTTTGGTTCTGCCGGTTCAGCATCAGGCACGGCAGGATCAGCATCTGCTGGTTCAAGGGGCGGGTTATCAGAAGCAGCTTCAGGATGAGGGCTTTCCGGTTCACAAATTTGTTCCGGTTCACCTCTTGGTTCTTCTTCTTTGGCACCGGATCTTCGAGCGGATTGTTGGTCCAAGCTTTCTTACTGGGTCTGGCTTTGGCCCTGCAAACAGAATAAAAGAGGATTAACATCCTATTCAAAGTATTTATGGCGCATTGAAAGGAAAGGTTTTTACAACTTACCCGGCCACAGTTTTCAAAGGGGGAGTTGAGTTGATGTGGATTCACCAGAAGATGAAGGAGGTGTCACCTGATAATTTGAATCGAACGGATTAAGAGGCTGTCTAAAATAACCTGCCTTGGGATAAGAATGGTCAAAAGTAGGAGAGACCTCAGACCGGCGCTTCCGAACCGGAGTATCAGGTAAACCGGCTGAAGTGACCTGTTGGCCACTGTGCTGGGTTGTCCGGCAAGCTTCATGCTGCTGAGTCTTCAAAATAAATGTTGGATCCAAGTGAGCAAGAGGATGAGAAAAGCTTACTTTCCGGACTGCTTGGCGAGTTTTTTGTGTTGGCATAGAGTCTGAACCGGAGGAAAGGGTAATTACCTCTACATCATCAGCTTGACTAGCTTCTGTGTCCTCCTGAGGAAGATCATTGTTAATGAGATGCATGAAAAGAGAGCCAAGTGAGTCAAGTTCTACCTCAACTTCTGGATCATCAGTATCATCATCAAGCTCCATATTAATCCGGTCAGCTGTTTTCCGTTTTGACGTCCGTTTTACGGCTTTGGTCTTTGGGCGGGATGGCTTGACCGCTTTGTCTCCAGTCGGCTTTGCCGCTTTCTCTATGGTTTTCCGTTTCCAGAAGGGGTCATGTCCCTATATACAAAGAAGAAGGATTACAGGTTGCATAAGCTAAAAATATTAGAGATGAGGGGGAAATATAATGCTTATAGCAGGCGGTTTGTTCTTGGCATAGAATGGACTCAGACCGGTTTGACTACAGATCAGTTCCGATTCATTCAGAATCTTCTTTACACCTTCAGTGACTTCTTCCTCAGATAATTGGATGTTGCAATGGCGTTGAGGGTCGTCAACCTCACCGGTATATTCACACATTAAACCGGGACGCCGGCTTAGCGGCAAGATACTCCAGGATATCCAACAGTGCACAAAGTCCGCGCCTGTTAAACCGTTCGCCATAAAGGCCCGGAGTTTGGCGAGTTGAGGAGCGTATTTTTTCCTTTCTGAAGAGCTTAGGCGTTGTGGCATTGGGTGGGTGTTGGATAGTATGTGATCACGAAAGCCGGGGAGGGGATTTTCATCTTCACGCGAAGTGTCTCTGCAATAAAACCAAGTTTGGTTCCATTCCTTTGGGTCGCTATGATGTTTGGCATGAGAAAATTCAACTTCTTTCCGCTTTTGAATCGAGACACCACCAAGTTCTGTGTTCGGTCCATTTACAAACTCTGTGCGCCGTTTTAAGTGGAAGAAATCCCGGAATAGTTCTGCAGTTGGTTCTTCTTGTAAATATACTTCACAGAAGACCTAGAAGTTGCATAAATTGGAGACCGAGTTGGGACCAATATCTTGCGGATGAAGTTGGAAGCTGGCAAGCACATCTCGATAAAACTTTGACCCTGGCGGTTTGAAGCCATGGCCTATGTGATCAACAAAGACCACCACCTCGCCCTGCCTTGGGGTCGGAGGATTTTCTGTTCCAGGAACTCGCCATTTGATTTCAGTTTTCTTAGGTAGGGAGCCGATGCTGACCATCTCATTCAACTGAGTCTTAGTAACCCGGGAACGAGCCCAGTTGCAGGCAGTGAATTGTTTGGCCATTGCGAAACAAACAAAGCTGAAAATGAAAGGCCGGTTTATAAATCACCCATGATTATATGCACGATACAATGGAGTAAGAGACATACTGATAGAGGACATGGCATAAACCGGAGATCAATGCAATAATGCATAAAAGGTAATACCACGACAGGGGTACTCAGACACTGTTAAACCGGAATATAATTATGGAGACAAAAGGCTCTTCTGGTTTATCAGAGGGCTAATGGTACAGATTGATTATGCAAAGTTAAACCGCCTATAATGGTGTGAGAAGAAACAGATTTCACATAGATGTATAAAACTTTCGGATCTAAGGCAAGATAGAAAAGCAAAATATTTCGACCTAAAAGGGTAAGACCGAAACAGTTTATGAAGGATTGCAGCCGTTTTTGTATAAGTATTTGTGAGGGTAACAGAAGATTCATCACGGCAAGAGATATGATAAGTACGAAGCATTCATCTATGGGCCAAAGGAAGAACAGCGCTATAAGCTCTGACGAACCTCAAGAATAGCGAGGAAACCCTAATGGATCTAGGAAAGAAGGGGGAAAGGACTTACTGCTACCACGGAAGCAGCGGAAAGGGCGCTATGGAACTCTGGTGCGAACAGGTTGATGCAGCGGCCGCCGACGAAGCAGAGGCGAGGTTCGAAGATGACGGCGGCGCTCGAGTGCGGGGTCGTCGAGAGGAAGAAGAAGAGATGAATGGGTAGCGGAAAGAAAAGAAAGGGGTCCTCTGCCCCTATTTATAAGGCGAAGCGGTAAAACGGCAAGTGCGGGAATCAAGGAGCCCAAAAAATGGATAAGTCAATAAAGGTGTCGCCTCGGTGGCTGAATACACATTAAATGAAGGTAATCTCTGACATTGACGGATGGATGACGTCAGGGCGGTTTATCATAATTTGGAAGTATGACGTCACGGCGGTTTACAAGATCAAGGTGAAGATATGAGAGAAGATTTTTTCTAAGTGTAGAAGATTGACATGAACAAGTTCAAACCAATCTGGGGCCTAATGTTGGGGATATTACTACTGGAGGTAAACTGGCCTTATGTAGCCGGGTTGACTCTTTGAAGATTAGAAGCCCATGAAGATGCAAGGATGATGGCGCTTTACGGAAGGCCCAAGGCCCAAAGGCGGGTTACAGCCTGTAAATGTAAACCGACCTAGTCATGTAACTTGTATTTTAAGATAGGAAGAGTAGAGACCAAACCGGACACGTTTATGATCCGGCTTCGGGACTCTGTAGCCCGGAGGGCGTCAACCTATGAATATAAAGGGACGACCCGACCGCGGTTTAGGGGCGGACAACAACTCGAGAGCCAGACAAAGCGTATTCGCTCCCTGGCCTTCGAAACCCTAGCAATACCAATCACAACTAGACGTAGGCTTTTACCTTCCTCGAAGGGGTCGAACTAGTATAAAACTCCCCGTGTCCCCTTGTCCGGTTTAACCCCTTTAAGCTAACCCATAGAGATGGTTCGACAACTAAGTCCTTTCACAAGGACATCTGTCGTGACAAACCCACGATAGTAGCTGTGTTGATGATGAGCACGTCTCCCCTGGTGCACCATCACAGGTGCTTCCTCTAACTTGGCATTGCTATATGTGGTTGCATGTTATGTATGATGTCTAGCTTGTATTGCTCCTAATTTTGTTGAATTCCATCTGCTTACTTTACACATTATACATGTGAATAAGACACGTGTTCCTGTTTCTAGAACATACAATATCTGTCTATCACACCATGTTCTTACATCAAAGTACTATTGTTGTGAAACCTGCAACAATCACTTATCATAAGACACGTTTGACTTGGAAGTGTGATATAGGTTACATCTTGTATTCTTTTCTAGCTTGTACTACTTATAATTTGTTGAAATGGCACTTATGACGAGACAGTTTTAACTTGGTAGAGTGATATTCGTTGCATCTTTCATATGGTGTCTAGCTTTCATTGCTTCTAATTTATTGAAATGCCTTCTCCTTAGTTTACACATCATAAGTTGTGAATATGCAATGCTGTGAATATGCAATGGCACTAATGATGAGAGACCTTTAACTTGGTAGTGTGATATTGTTTGCATCTTGCATATGATTTATTTCTTGTACTGCTTCACATTTGTTTAAACGCCATTTATGATGAGACACTGTTAACTTGGCAGAGCGAAATTTGTTGCATCTTTCATATGGTGTCTACCTTCCATTGCATTGCTTCTAATTTAGTGAAATGTCTTCTGCTTAGTTTAGTAGTTTACACATCATAGTTCTGGTTATCTCATGCCGTCCTATTTTTCATACATATTACATCCTCCTATCATGTGGTTGTCTAACATCAAAGTTCAGTTCGTCTGTATCACGCATCAATTTGTTCTAAAGAACTAAATTGTTATTCATTTTTCTTTTCGGCTTGACTTAACATGGCACAGAGAAAGAGGAAGCAACACAGATTGACAGGGAATGGGAAGCGGAAGAATCCTGCAGGTTCTGCTGGTACTGATGGTGTAATAGAAGGTCAAAGTCCAGCGGAAAATTGTACAAACAAGGTATCTCGTGCTACACGAGCTACAGAACAAGCCAAACAGAAACAAATAGCTGCCACCAAACAAGCAGAGACAACCCTAGTTGTTGCAACACCTTCCATCGTACCACCAACTACACGATTTACTCGTTGGTCAACTCAGCTAGCAGCACGTTCCCAAGCTCCCTTGCCACCTGACACTACTTCCGAAGCACTATTGACACAAGATGAGTTCGCAAGATCAGATGAACTTTGTGAGCTTCAACGGGAAGAAGGTAGTTGCTGGAGTCAAGTTACAGTTGTATGCTTCTTTATATGTAGTCTCACAATTTGATGTACACTAACACTTCCTATGTTCGTTGTTGGACTAGCACCTAGGCGCAAGAGGAAACAAACATTAGGGATAATGCTCGATAGGTTAACTAAATCTAGAGGAGGAAGAATGGAGATCCGTTTTGAGGTAGGTTTAAAAAGGCCACTTGATGCTACAAAGTCGGCCAAGTTAGTATCAGAGGCAACGGTTGTCGTTAGGTGTCATGTGCGTATCCTCCCAACCAGTACTGCTCCCAACATGGATTCAGTACAGGAATGACAAAGATGAAACCCAGTTCAACACCTTCCTCGACCATTTATCTGTAAGTATGGTTATGTATGGAAACTAGTAATATCGTCTTGCTCTGTCCCATACTTTCTAGGTTGCTAATAATGAGACTCCCATATTTTTTAACAGATGAGGTTCAAGTTGGATAGCCAAGATGATGCAACCAGACAAGCTTGCACCCATGTTTTCAAGTCTGCTCTGCGACAGTATCGGTATAACTTGAGGAAAACTCACTTTGAAGGCAAGGCTAACAGTGAACTTGCCCAAACATCTCCAGTGGAAAATATATCGGATGAAGAGTGGAGAGGCCTTGTTAAACACTAGTCTGATCCGAAGTATCAGGTACATTATATATATGTGATCAAATCACATGTTGAAGTCCTATTTACGCATGTGCCACACAAATCTATCTTCTTGTAGGTGAACTGTTCAAAGAACAAGGCCAACCGTACGAAAGTGAAATTCCAACAGATGACAGGATCTCGTAGCTATATTGCACGCTGCGAGGCTCTTGTAATTAGCTGTTGTTTCACTCTTTTCGCTCTACCATATTATCATATCTATATTGACTTGTTCCAAATGCAGAGGAAAGCCCGCAAGGACCAAAAAGTACCTAAACCAAATGTTGTGGAAATCTTCAAGGACTGTCACACCAGCAAGATGAAGGGCATGACTACACCAGTCAAAGCCGTTGTTGTAAGTCCTTAGTCCTCATGCCTTTTAACTACTACTTACTCTGACTCGTGCCTTGAACTACATGGTTTGCAGTCAATGTCTATTACACTTTTCAATTTTATACAAAATTGGCTTAGCGTATCATTGCACCTTACAAGGTTTAAAAGAGAGGAGTGATGTTCCTTTGATCTTGACCTGTAATCTAGTTCCGTGCTGGACTTGCCCACACAACGTTACAATTGCATGTTTGTCTGTTCTCAGTTGTTTTGTGATATGAATGATGTCATACTATGCTTACCGTATTATAAACTTTGTCTCTTTATCCTTAGCTATCAATACAATGTGAAGAAATAGACAATACATTAGCCATGGTACATGGTCATATGTTTGGAACCTGGTTTTATTATGTACTTTGCAGTAAAATACAATATTTTACATGGGTTCACCAGAATAAGTTTTGTATATAGACGAAAGCTATTTTGTTTGGTTTTTCTGCCTCCTTAATATTTTTAGTTCTGGTACTACTAATGTAAAAACTCAACTTTTCAGCAAGCTATGGAAAAATGGTGGAACCGCCACCTTCTGAAGGTGGCGAGGCAACTATAACCGCAATGTCAGCTCTTGATTCAGTGGGTCGGTACCTATCTATTAACAGTGCCAAAAGCACGTTCCTGCGTAATACTAGGTTGGTTGTTAAGGCAATCTCGTCCAAACTGCCTCATGATCAATATATGCAAGCTCAAAATAATGTTATATCTACGCTCCAGACACAAGTCCATTCCCTAACAAAGACCCTTTGTGAAACAAGGACATACATTGTTCGATGTCGTCAAGATATGCATGGTTTTGAAACCAGACTATCACACATTTGCTAAGTTGTTCAGGAGCCTAGGAGAAATGAAGGTGAAGGTTATGGTTATCCATCGGACAATACAACATGAAAATGTAACAGTCAGGTCAAATTAACTGAGCTTCTGAACTTCTGGTGGTGCATTTATCTGCCAGACTGTTAACTTTTATGCCAACCTTCCTATTGTTTTATAGTTGTAATTTATTTTGTTGCGATACAAAATTTGTTCTTAACGTGCAGCCACCGACTGAAGAAAACAGGAAGCCATTTTCGTATAGTGTAGGGTGTTCCCTATATTTGCACTGGGGGGCGATCTTTGATGCCCAGTGGATGTAATATGTTGAATCGCCTTAATAGCCTAGCGTTAGTTTTGGGCATATTTATTTCCTAGTCTTCTTTTTCCCTGGTTTGCTAGTGGCCGCAACATCCATGGGCCATATACGGACCGTGGTAACCTTGACCCTGCTACGGGTTGTAGGATCCATGGGCCTCCTATGGGCCCTCGATAAATGGGCCTCCAACAGGGCCGTAGAATCGGTGGGCCTCGGGCCGTCGGATAAATGGGTCAACATGGGTCGTAAATGGGCGTAATTAGTATCAACCCAGCACGGTAACGGACCATTAACAGGCTGGAGGACAACAAAGGTTTAATTCTGTCACAGGCATAATGGTTCGTTAATGGGCCAGAATATAGGACGGGCTGCAACGGCGCAACGGGTTAACAGGACAGAAACGGGCCGATTCTTGCCACGGGCCGAATTTGTCCCATTAGGGGAACATGCGAGTAACGGGTCGAAAGTAATCGAGGGCCGGAAAGGAGCCAAAGAACGTATGGGCCGTCAGTAGGCCGAAAGCTAACACATGCTGGAAACGGCCCATCTGAATCATGGGTCATTAACGGGTACAAAGAAATTTACTGTTCATTATGGGCTAGAGTCACCGTGGGCCTCTAAAGGGCCTAAAGGTACGAAGGCCTCAAATGGGCCGAAAGACGTCGTGGGACTTACATGGGCCGAAAGTGAAACGGGCTGGTGTTATATTCGACGGCACACATGATGTTGTTGGGCTGATTTCGGGTAGGCCCTAATGGGTCGTGAGTTACCAAGCTGTAAAATGGGATATTTGTGAAGAGAGCATTAAGAGGCTTTTCATGGGCCAGCACGCTAACTTTTGACCAAGTAAAATGGGCCGGCTTTTGTAAGCTAAATGGGCCAGTGGGGGGCCGTCGCACGTGTCGACATATCGTAGGCGCCTATCTGACCCACTGACGAGCTGACACGTGTTTCCTCCGGCTAATCTGAATTTCACACGTGGAAATTTCCCATTGGTCCGGGCTGTTAACGGGTTATCGAATCCAAAACCGGACCCGATAGCTTAACGACGACGTGTTACGATGGATGCCATGTGTCGGTCACCCTTGATGAAAGCACTTCTGTGACGCGCGATTTATCGTCATGGAAGTGGACACTTCCGTGATGATAATTTTCGTAATGTCATGGAACACTTTTACGACAACACAGGTATGACTATCTTGATTCTGTCATAAAATTGTCATGGATGTACATGCATGACAGAAAACATGACCTACTGTGACAAACACGTATCATCACGGAAGTGTCTATTTCTTGTAGTGCTACAAACAATTCCGTCTTATGTTCTCCACTAGATAGGAACTTTGGAGTGATTCTTCGTTACACTTTGAGGGATAATCATATGATCCAACTATGTTAGCACTGTTGAGAGATTGCACTAGTGAAAGTACGAACCCTTGGCCTCATTTTTAAGCATTGCAACACCGTTTTTGTGCCCATTTACTATTAGTTACCTTGCTCTTTTTATAATTTCAGATTACAAAAACCAATATCTACTATCCATATTGCACTTGTATCACCATCTCTTCGCCGAACTAGTGCATCTATACAATTTGCCATTATATTAGGTGTGTTGGGGACACAAGAGATTGCTTGTATTTGGTTGAAGGCTCGTTTGAGAGACCATCTTCATCCTACACCTCTCACGGATTGATAAACTTTCGGTCATCCACTTGAGGGAAAATTGTTACTGTCCTACAAAACTCTGCGCTTCGAGGCCCAACACGTGTCTACAAGAATAAAGTTAAGTAGTAGACATCAAGCTCTTTTCTGGCACCATTGCCGGGGAGGTGAGTGCATGAAGGTATATCTTTAGATCTTGCAATTAAATCTTTTAGTTTCTTGTTCTATCACTAGTTTGGTTTTTAAAAAGAAACTACATAAAAATGGAATTGAGGTTGCATCATATTATTGATCATCTTTATAATATCTTTCTTGAAAATGATGGTTTGGAAAATTATGCTCAATTGTTAGAAGAAGAAGTCAATAAAATGTTTGGCACAAAATATTTGAATGATGAGCATGATTGCAATGTTGTTAGTATGAATTCTTTGAATATCCATGATGCTAATGATATGCAAAGCCATAAGTGTCAGGGATATACCCCACGGTATGACCCGGCCGGAGATATGACCCAGCTGGGACTTGGTATTTCATTGGTAAGCCGGCAGATTGTTTAACCGGAGGTTAAGCCAGTGGGAACCGTTAAGAAGGTTAAGCAAGCAAACACAGTCATGTAAGCCGGCAGACACAGTCATGTAACCTGGCAGACACAGTCATATAAGCCAGAAGGTTAAGCAGATAGTCAAGTCAGACAGTGAAGCCGGACAGTTAAGCCGAATAGTTAAACCAGACAGTTAAGCCGGACAGTTAAGCCAGATGGTAAGCCAGATCGTAGGTTAACAGTTAAGAAGCCCAAAACGTAAAAGAAAGCCCATGGAGAGAAAACAAAATAGTTAAAGTCTTAAGTCCGAGTTGGACTCTACATGTAACCCGCCCTTCAACATATATAAGGAGAGGCAGGGCACCCCAAGAGGGACAGGCTGAATAATCATTAAGTCTAGACACAACTAGGAGAGCCGGAGTTACGGCGACTCCCTCATGACGATAATGAGACCTAGCCACAAACAGCATGTAGGGTTGTTACCGGATGATGTTTCCCGGGGCCCGAAGCTGTCTAAATCTTCGTCTTGCGTGTTGCTTTTCTCGATTCCGATCAACCCCTTCAAGCTACCGCATAGATGAGTTGGCCTCACGATTAAGTCCTCACACTAGGACATCTGCCGTGACGTTTCCACGATAGTTGGCGCCCACCGTGGGGCCGGCGCACGATGGTGTTGAGTTCTTGGAGGGATTATTTCCAGGGATCAAGAAGTTCGTACATTTTCCGGTGAACAAGAGCCGGTCAGAAGGATCTATGTCAACTTCAAGTTCATCAGCTCAAGTTTAAGATTTGTGAGATTTAAGGTTCGGGAGAAAATTAAAGGTTACGCCTGTGGGCCACCATAAGTCGCCGAGATCGGGAAAGAGGTGATTTTATCTGTACACCGCTAGGTCACCAAGTCGCCGAATCCGGCCAGAGATCGGTGCACAAATCAGATCAAAGAATAGAGACAAAATTTATAACTCCGGGTCATTATCGATGCACAAAACAAAAAAATCCAAAGGAGTCGCGAAAATTGCAAGGAGTGGACGAGCGCGCGCGCTCCTGGAATCGCCAGCCATCGAACCGGTTATGGGGATGCGGGTCGTACGTTTTATTATATTGTTTTCGCTTGTACACGTACGGAATACGGGGAGGTGTACGTGCATAACGGAGGTGACGTAGACGGTAGTTGGGCTCTAACGGGCTGCAGTGCGGGCCAGCGAGGCCATTTATTACGCGACCGACCCACCAGCCCCGTCCCCATCTGCTCATTTGTTCCCCCAAAATCGAGAGGAAGAACCATAGACAGAGCTCATGGCGAACGCCAACCAAGCTGCAGATCCGGTCGCACCGCCTTTAGTTCCTTGCCCGGATTGTGGAAGGCGGGTGGTGACGTTCGTTGCTAGGCGCGGTCAGTTCCAGGGTGAGAGGTTTTACAAGTGCCGCAATCACAATGTAAGTGGATCTTGCTTTTATGAGTTCTGGATCCTTTCCGGTGTTCATGTCTCATTAGATTTGTCCATCTATGGCAGCCGGGTAGAGGTGGCTGAGCTTGGACCGGCGGCACCTCCGTTGGTGCAAATCAATCCAGGAGAGAACGAGGTAGCTGGAGCAAATCAAGGTGGTCAGATGCAGCCGGCGGACGGCACGGTGGGGCAGCAGAACGGGGCACCGGATGGATCGCAGATGCCGTCCGCGGCTAGTGGCGTTGTTGGATCTCAGCTCCGCGCGGGGGATGTTGGTCGGCGTCAGGCATCCTTCACTCTCGATGCTGCATCTATCAATCTGGTGGTGTCTGTTGGGAATATGGCCATCTGCCTTGCCATCCTTGTACTGGTAGTGTCTTCCACCGTGATGCGTGCGTTTGATTAATTGGATGAATCTAAGAAGCATGTAGTAGATGATCTATGTCAGGGGTTAATTAGTGTTAGCATCGTATGTGGGAGAAGAACTCTGAGACTCGTGGAGATTTTGGATGTATGTTTGGTTCAGTGGATGCCTAGTGCTAATGAAATTTTGGTTTCGAGCTAATCATGAACAGTCAATGACGGTAGTAGTTGCTATTTCTTGATTTTTAAAACACCTGCGTGCTGAACGCCTCACATGTTGCCCACGTGGCAGGGGTGGGTGGTGGTTGGGTAAGTGATGTACCGCGATCCATCAAATGTACCGATGGTACGGTTTCAACCTCCATCCGTTAGCGCACGCCGTACGCGAGATGGCCGTATGTATCGACAGTACCCTACATTAGTGTGTACGGTCCGCTCCAGAGGCCCACCCACGCGGTATCACTCTATTGGTCCACCTAGCGGGAGCGCGCGCGCCCGAGCTCGCTATCGCCGCGCTCAAAGGAGTCGCCAGTTTTCAAAGTCCGGGGCAGATCGCCTTCAATCCATAGTCTGCTACTTCAGTCGTCTTCTGAACATGTCGTTTTTGACCCGCCATGGACTCGCTGACCCGCCATCGACTAACAGGAAACCGCGCTGAGTTGCCTTCACTCACTGGCCTGCCATGTTGTTGGGCCACTCTAAGCTATCATCAAGCGATCTGAAAAAAATGACCTGGAAGCGGATTGGGTCACGACCCAGAAACAGGGACGACCACAACTCGGTTTCCTCCGCCCCAACGGCTGCGGCCTCGCTCGCAAGTCGGCCGCCGTTGAGCTGCCTCTTTGCCGCGGACGCCGTCTACGCTGGCCTCCCGCACCTTCCCGCACGGCTCCGCCCATCGTCTCCCCTGTCAAGCCGGCCGATGCCGCCGCTTCGCCGGTGCCTCTCTGCTGCGAGCCGCCTTGCTGGATACAGACGAGGGATCCGTCGCCTCGCCGTCAAGTCGCCAAGCTGGTTCTGAGCTGTCTGCGCCGTCCGTCTCCGACTGCGAACCGGTCTCGTCACTGTTCTGCTCGCCCTTGGCCTCAGCCGTCGCGGCTGATAGATCCGCCTGGCTGTCGTCTTGCGCCACCCTCGCCGATGCGGCCTCACTACCGAACCGACTCTGAGCTGCTGAGCCGCCGGACCAGCCATTTGCCTCCCCGCTGTCGTCCCGCACTGAGTCACCCGACCGGCCATCCGTTCCTCTACTGTAGCACTGCTCAAGCGGCACGGTGTTGACCCGCCGAGCCGCGGTTACAGCCTCCGCCGTGGGCCCGCTTCACTGACGTCGTTCGAATTACCATGACGCTGTTCTAACTCGTCGGCCGTCTTAGTCTCTATTCTGAGCCTCTTCAAGTTGTCAAACACGCATTGAGCCAGCCACCAGTGTTACTGCACCACACATTAAGCCGGTCACATTGCACCACGGCCTCCTTCTGCTTCAAATCCGCCGTCGCGGACGCACATTGAGTTGACTCCTTGAGCCACCGCCGCGGACAGCCCGCGGCCGCAGGTACGGCCTCGAGTCTCCGGCCGCCTCAGCGTGCGTGGGATCGACCTCCCTTCGCCGGCACTCCGCCATTGTCTCTGCGGCCGGTCTCCGCTGCCGCCGTTGAGCCGCCCCAGACTCCTTTGCCACCGCGACCGACGCGCCGTCGCTCCTCCGTGGCTGTTTTCGCTCGGCTTCATGCTGTTGCTCTGCCATGAGCCGCCGCGCGGTGAGCCGTCGCGATGCCTCTAAGCTGGCCATCGGTGAGCCGCCGTCAGGCCACCTCTTCTACGATGGGTCATGTGCCTGGCTTCGCTCCGAGCCGTGAAAGAACAAAAGGTGTACGGAGCAAACGACACTGCCACCTGAAGATGGTTTTCCCTGGCATCCTCTGTTCCCTGCTTCAACTTCTTCAAGACAAACCAAAAATCAAGTGGTGATTGTTCTGATGATGAACCGACAAAACAGCCAAGGATAGTTGCAAATGATGAAGAAGCAATCCAGTATGCATCGGAGACTTACATGAAAGAAACAGCTGACATCTTTGCACATGATTTGACATCTACCTTGTTTGAGAGCCATACGCGATGTGTGCTACAGCACGTGTGCATCAAAGATTTAAGGGTGTCTTCTATGCTTTCCCTAATTCTATTACTGGAGCACTGTGCAGTACCTACATATTGTATGGGGAGAAAACCTTGGAGCACCACGACTCCGTGTTTATTCAATGGTTCAACTGATTGTTCTGAAAATGGAGCTCAAAATCTATCTCATCGCCGCTACCGTTGCCCGTCAAAGCCGCCGGCCGGACACTGATGAGCCGCCACTACGCATGCATCGTGTTGCCTGGCACGCTTACGGCCGTCGCAGACCTTGCACCGTCGCACGACCCGCCTCGTCGGTTCAACCTCACTTTGCCGCGGCCCACTGCCGAACAGCAGCTGTTGTGACCCGCCGCGGGTGAGCCGCCTTCGTTGTGACAAAGCCGCCCCCGACTGCTGCGGCCTCGTCCAAAGGCCTCAAGCCCCAGTCATATTACTAAGCTACCGACATCGCCTCTCTAAGACCCAGCCTTTGCTCTAAGTCGCCAGAGGGTTTCTGCAGGCGCTCCTGTGCAGTCGTGTTCTAAGTCGCCATGGCTCTACTTGCCGGCTTTTCACATCGCGACACCTCTGCCCGCAGTCATTGACCCGCCACTCGCTTCGGACGCACACGGTCGTCGTCAAACCACCGCATCAGTGGCCGGCTATGCCATCCTCCACTGTCATAAGCCACCGTGAGCCGCCTGCTGTCGACCGCTGATCAGGACCGCGGCCTTGCTTCGGGCGTCTGCCGCCTCAGTCGTCGAGGCCCGTAGCCGGCCGGCGTCAAGCCGCTGCTCTCCAGCTATGTTATGACCCGCCGGCACCTCGGCTGAGCCACCGAAGCTGTCTCCGCCTCTACTACAAGCTCCTACCGCCGCTGCAGGCTGAGCCGCCGGAGTTTGCTGACCCGCCTCCGCCGTGGCTGTACCCCGAGCCGAGCTTCCATGTTGCCTCTGCTATGGTGAGCCACCACTGGCCTACAAGCCACCCTGGATCTAAGCCGCCCCACTCTTGACCCGCTGCGTCGCGCTTGATCCGCCGGGTTGAGGATAGACCGGTTGGGTCTCCCTTGTTCCGCCTTTACCTGCTTTAAAAAAATGGGGCAACATAACCCGGAGGAAAAAAAATTGAGCCGCCCGATGACCTTTTCGCTACGGTCATGCTATAAGCTGCCACCTCTGCTGTCATCCCACGGATGATAAATGTGATACAACATATCAGGTGAAATTCATCATGTCAAGTTTTATTGATACTTTTTTTACTATCTTCGAAAACAATTACTCTCGTTTGTGAAACTTCTTATGCAGAACAATTCATCATTACAAAAGAGGCCATCAAGTTATGGCCCTTGCCGACGCCGGATGGGTCATCGGACATGGTCAATTATAACCCACCGAGATTCAACATATTCCAGCAACCAACTGGTCATATCATGGTCAAGCATGGAGAGTCTCAAACCAACTCCTCGAGTAGTCTTAAGACTCGGGGGCTACGAGGCTACGATGACATGACTTAGCAAACATTGTGAGATTCAATACCCCGGGTCATTGGAGGGAAGATAACCCGGTCCCGGAGCCATATTGGTAAAAATTTAAAGGCCATCAGAAAATTTCCGGCTCGCAATGGTGTTTCGGTTTACAATTCGGCTTAAGGTAAACCTGTCTCCCACAAAGCTTTGAAGCTCTAAATATCCGGATTAAAATTCCGGTTTAAAAAGAATTCATCTCTCTAAAGTTCGAGTTTTCAGGAAAAATTACAGGGATCAAAGAGAGTTTGTTGCACAGCACAACTCAAACATAGGCACCCGATGAGCACAGCTCAAAAATATATCACTTGGAGGCTTCCGGCTTATTGAGCTAAGCTATGATTACCCTTTGATCCGGCTCATAGCCACAGTTACAGGTCATTTGGGGGCTTCCTGTTCAAACATAGGTCGTATTCGAACCAAAGAGAACATAGCTGTCGTAACCCTTTTAATCGGCGCAAAGCCAAACTCACTAGGGGGCTTCTTGATCGTATCCGAATCATAGCTTAACCCCTTTTGGGTCCGACTTGGATCGTATTCGAATCAAGGTTGTTTAAAACCTCTCAAGATCATTTGGGGGCTTCCTATTCAAACATAGGTCGTATTCGAACCAAAGAGAACATCGATGTTGGTACCCTTTTGATCGGCGCAACGCCAAAGCCACTAAGGGCTACATGATCGTATTCGAATCCTAGCTTAACCCCTTTGGAACGGTTTACTGATCGTATTCGAATCAGAAACCTCGATTTTTATTTGGTTTAAGTTTTTGCAAACAATCTTTGGGGTTTTTGATATTTTTTGATCATGTCTGAAGCATATAAGTGTGGTTTCGTTTAAACCCGGCTTGGCTTTAGACGAACAAGTTGCCAACATATGATAATATTAATACTTGGAAGGTTTAACTTTTAAGTTTTGGGTTATCACCCTTACTGCACAGGTATCCTAAACCGGCAGTATGATTCAATATCACAGGAACCGGTTTTTCAAACCGGGTTATATTATTTAAATCTTTAATAGCCAACATGGCTGGATTTTTATTATGGTTATCAGTAACCAATATTACGATTGAGGTTTTCAAAGTCGCTTCAATGCAATGGATATTATTAATCAATGGATACAATTTATTCTACAGTGGAAGGAATAGTCCCGAGATGCTGCAAGCTTACAATCCGGCACTTGGGGGCTACATTATTCAAGTTGAGATTACATCAAATATGCAAGTCCCATGTCACTGCCAGCATGCACCATGGCATTTAGGGGCTAATGCAAAGTCATTTTAACTGGCCTTATTGAAGACCTGACTCATCACATTGTAATGAGCCGGCCCTTGGGGGCTATCAATTGCTCCTGTCAACAATTCAAAGTATACAAGTTTTTATTCCATTATATTGAAGGGTCCGCTGCTCAGTTGGTAAAGCACAAAGCTCTTCACCTTGTGGATGTGGGTTCAAACCCCATGATGGGGGTTGCATCATATGATGTTCTTTTCAAAGAAGTATATATAAAGTCCCAGCTCAATATTATCTTACTGAGCCGGCCCTTGGGGGCTACACGTTGTTCAAGTTTTTATGAACATAGGGCAATTACAAGTCCTAGGTTGCTGCAAGCATGACAACCTGGCACTTGGGGGCTACGTATATGGAGTATTCAGTCTTTACTAGTGAATGAGATGAACAACATGGATTTCTTCAAAGTGGCAATATTTATGTTGAAGCAAGTCTTAAGTCACCACTTTGTTTCTGCTCAAGACTTGGGGGCTACAGGTAATATGGATATAAGGGAGGAAAAAATCTTCAAATTCTCAGTTTTGAGTAAACCAGATTGACCGGGTGTCTGCGAAAATTATAATTCGGCATTATCTATTTATAACCCGACAAGTTCATCTTAAAACCGGTTGAAAGTCACATGAGTATTTCAAAGACCAATATTTTTAAGCATTGGGAGTGAGTCAAATGAATTATTCTTCACAGTCTTTCTCTGTGAGAAACCAATGTCAACAAATTGATTATGAAGTCGGCTTATTGACCCGGATTCTCTGGAAGAAGGAAATGACAAGGACTTAAGGATGTTCATGTGACGGCTTAAAAGAATATTTAACCCCAAGCATAACCTGTTAAAATTGTTATTATGTTTTTTTACAGGATCAGTTTAACCTGGATGAATCCAAATTAAACTGGGGGCTAATGTCGGGGATATACCCTGCGGTATGACCCGGCCGGAGATATGACCCGTCTAGGACTTGGTATTTCATTGGTAAGTCGGCAGATTGTTTAAACCGGAGGTTAAGCCAGCGAGAACTGTTAAGCAGGTTAAGCAAGCAGACACAGTCATGTAAGCCAGCAGACACAGTCATGTAAGCCGGCAGACACAGTCATGTAACCCGCCAGACACAGTCATGTAACCCGGCAGACACAATCATATAAGCCAGAAGGTTAAGCGGACAGTCAAGTCAAACAGTTAAGCCAGATAGTTAAGCTGGACAGTTAAGCCGGACAGTTAAACCAGATAGTTAAGTCGGACAGTTAAGCCAGATGGTAAGCCAGATTGTAGGTTAACAGTTAAGAAGCCCAAAACGTTAAAGAAAGCCCATGGAGAGAAGCCCATGGAGAGAAAACAGAATAGTTAAAGTCTTAAGTCCGAGCTGGACTCTACATGTAACCTGCCCTTCAACATATATAAGGAGGGGCAGGGCACCCCAAGAGGGACAGGCTGAATAATCATTAAGTCTAGACACAACTAGGAGAGCCGGAGTTACGGCGACTCCCTCATGACGATAATGAGACCTAGCCACAAACAGCATGTAGGGTTGTTACCGGATGATGTTTCCCAGGGCCCGAAGCTGTCTAAATCTTCGTCTTGCGTGTTGCGTTTCTCGATTTCGATCAACCCCTTCAAGCTACCGCATAGATGCGTTGGCCTCATGACTAAGTCCTCACACTAGGACATCTGCCGTGACGTTTCCACGACAATAAGCTTGGGGATGCTATATTTGATGAAGATGGTATTTTTAGTCCCCCAAGATTTGATGTGCAAATTTGTTATAGTGATTGCATGCCTCCTATTTATGATTATTATAATGATCAAAGTGGATTTGGAGAGGTCCTGACTTTATTTAATGATGAATCCACTATTTGGAGGAGGTTGCAATTGATTATGATAACAAAGTTGCTATCTATGATGATTATGGTGATGACATGTATTCTATAAAGAATAATGATAACCAAGAAACTTGTCATCATGATTTTAGTTTTCAATCACATGATAGTTATTTTGTTGAGTTTGCTCCCACTACTATTCATGAGAATAAATTTGCTTACGTCGAGAGCAATAAAATTTCTATGCTTGTAGATCATGAAAAGAATGTTTTATATGATAGTTATATTGTTGAATTCATTCATGATGCTACTGAAAATTATTATGAGGGAGGAACTTATGCTTGTAGGAATTGCAATAATATCAAGTTTCCTCTCTTTATGTTGAAAGTTTTGAAGTTGTGCTTGTTTTGCCTTCCTATGCTAGTTGATTCTTGTTCCCATGAGTTGTTTGCTCACAAAATCTCTATGGATAGGAAGTGAGTTATACTTAAATGTTCTTGTCATGTGCTTCATGATGCTCTTGTTATGTTTCAATTCTTATCTTTTATGCGAGCATCATTGAAATAATCATGCCTAGCTAAAAAAATCATTAAAGAAAAGCGCTTGTTGGGAGACAACCCAACACTTTTACCTACTGTTTTTGTGTGTTCACATGATTATGCTACTGTAGTAATCATGTTTTATTGCTTTTGTTTCAATAAAGTGCCAAGTAAAGCCTTTGGGATGATCTACGGTGATAGTTGATTTGATCTTGCTGAAAAATAGAAACTTTTGTGCTCAAGAAAACAATTCTCATTTTTAACAATAGGGTGATAAAATGCTGATTCTATTTTCAGAAGATTAATAGACAAAATTTTCAGGTTTTCCTAATTTTTTAGAATTTTTGGAGTAGTATAAGTATGGTTTGAGTATATATTACTACAGATTGTTCTGTTTTTGATAGATTCTGTTTTCAATGCATAGTTTGCTTGTTTTCTAGTTTCTATGGCTTATATTGCTCAATATAAATTGTATAAATGCTATGATACAGTAGTAATTGTGTGATAACAATTATGAATCTTGTCTTTGGCAGTACCAAAAGTGGAATGGTTTGCTCTTTATCATACTAACCTATCTCACAAAGTTTCGTTAAGTTTTGTGTGATTGAAGTTCTCAAGTTTTGGGTGAGATATCATTATGAGGAGAATAACGAGTGACAAGAACCTAAGCTTGGGGATGCCCAAAGAACCCCCAAGGAAATATCCAAGGAATATCCAAGCAACTAAGCTTGGGGATGCCCCGGAAGGCATCCCCTCTTTCGTCTCCAACATTATCGGTAACCTCACTTGGAGCAATGTTTTAATTCGTCACATTATATGTGTTTGGCTTGGAGAGTCAATTTATTTTGTGAGGATTTGCTTGATGTTATTTATAATAATGTTTTGCATACTTTATTTCAATAAAAGTGGCAATGATAGCCTTTGCCATGTTTATTTTGCAAGTATACATGTTGCTGTTTGAAAACAGAAAGTTTACCGCTGTTGCAAAAATTCCCTAGAAAAGTCAGAATGTGATAAAATGTTAAAACTTTTTGCAAAATAAGCTCTGATAAATTCTCTACATTGTGGTAAATTTTCATAATGTTTGGAATTGAATAAGTATTGATACTCTTGCATTCTTTACAGACTGTACAGTTTTGGCAGATTGCTGTTATGATTGCATTGTTTGCATATGCTTGCTTGCTTAATGAATCTATTTGAGGATAGGAGTATTAAATATGCATAGGCATTTAGTATGCAATGTTGAATAATAATTTTAGTGATTTTCTATAGTAGAGAATGACAAGGTTTTTGCATTGGTTTATACTAACTTATCTCATGAGTCCTTGTTGAGTTTTGTGTGGATGAAGCTTTTGAGATTTAGGAAAACCGTGATATGAGAAGAATTAAGGATACACAAATGCTCAAACTTGGGGATGCCCAAGGCATCCCAAGATAACATTTCAAGAAGTCTCAAGCATCTAAGCTTGGGGGCATCCCACCTTTCTTCATCAACACTTATCGGTTAGTATCGGTTGAGCCTAAGTTTTTGCTTCTTCACATGTGTTATGCTATCCTTGGAATGCCATTTTATTTTGTTTTGCTTGCTTTTTTAATAAAATACTTAGATCTGAAAGTTTTAAATAAAATAGGGTCCACACATAGCTATCCATTTACTTAACTACTCATTTGATCTTCACTTATATCTTTTTGGAGTAGCTTGTCATTTACTCTTGTGCTTCACTTATATCCTATGACTAAATTGTTGAAAAAATTGAATATCATGAAGTTGAAATCAAATCATGCCTAGTGGTAGCTTCACATTTGATTTAGAAAGTGAACTATTTTGAGGCTTGACAATCACAATATTGGTCATATAAGCAATTCACGAATAATTAGTATAAGAGAACTTCCACATATAAATACACAATCATGGAAATATTTTGTGATTGTGAGCCCCCATCAAAATATTATATGCAAAAATTGTTGACATTGGACAAGGAAGAAAACGTAATGGTTTATGTTTGTTCATATTCACAAGGAAGTTATATTGTCATAGATCCTTCAACATGTGGTTCTTGCCCCCATCTTTGCTAGCCAAAAATTCCGCACCAAGTAGAGATACTACTTGTGCATCCAAAAACCCTTAAACCCAAATCTTATTTTCAAGAGTCCACTATATCTACCTGCATTCGGTATTCTTTTGCCATTCTAAGCAAACTTGTATGTGCCATCTCTAATATTCAAAATAAATTTCTCTTTTGTGTGCTCGTACCGCTCGCGAGGTGATGTCTACTACACAACCTTCTTCTTGTAGACGTTGTTGGGCCTCCAAGTGCAGAGGTTTGTAGGACAGTAGCAAATTTCCCTCAAGTGGATGACCTAAGGTTTATCAATCCGTAGGAGGCGTAGGATGAAGATGGTCTCTCTCAAGCAACCATGCAACCAAATAACAAAGAGTCTCTTGTGTCCCCAACACACCCAAAACAATGGTAAATTGTATAGGTGCACTAGTTCGGCGAAGAGATGGTGATACAAGTGCAATATGGATTGTAGATAATGGTTTTTGTAATCTGAAAAAATAAAAACAGCAAGGTAACAAGTGGTAAAAGTGAGTGTAAACAGTATTGCAATGTGTTGAAACAAGGCCTAGGGTTCATACTTTCACTAGTGCAAGTTCCCTCAACAATAATAACATAATTGGATCATATAACTATCCCTCAACATGCAACAAAGAGTCACTCCAAAGCCACTAATAGCGGAGAACAAATGAAGAGATTATGGTAGGGTACGAAACCACCTCAAAGTTATCCTTTCTGATCGATCTATTCAAGAGTCTGTAGTAAAATAACATGGCGCTATTATTTCCATTCAATCTATCATAGAGTTCATACTAGAATAACACCTTAAGACACAAATCAACCAAAACCCTAATGTCACCTAGATATTCCAATGTCACCTCAAGTATCCGTGGGTATGATTATATGATATGCATCACACAATCTCAGATTCATCTATTCAAACCAACACAAAGTACTTCAAAGAGTGCCCCAAAGATTCTACCGGAGAGTCAAGATGAAAATGTGTGTCAACCCCTATGCATAGGTTCATGGGCGGAACCCGCAAGTTGATCACCAAAACATACATCAATTGAATCAATAGAATAACCCATTGTCACCATGGTTATCCCATGCAGGACATACATCAAGTGTTCTCAAATCCTTAAAGACTCAATCCGGTAAGATAACTTCAAAGGGAAAACTCAATCCATTACAAGAGAGTAGAGGGGGAGAAACATCATAAGATCCAACTATAATAGCAAAGCTCGTGATACATCAAGATTGTATCACCTCAAGAACACGAGAGAGAGAGATCAAACACATAGCTACTTGTACATACCCTCAGCCCCGAGGGAGAATTACTCCCTCCTCGTCATGGAGAGCACTGGGATGATGAAGATGGCCACCGGAGAGGGTTTCCCCCTCCGGCAGGGTGCCAGAACGGGTCTAGATTGGTTTTCGGTGGCTACGGAGGCTTCTGGCGGAGGAACTCCTGATCTATTGTCGTCCTCGATAGTTTTAGGGTATATATATATATATATATATATATATATATATATATATATATATATATATATATGCGGACGAAATACATCAGGGGAGCCACGAGGGGCCCACGAGGGTGGAGGGCGCGCTCGGGGGGGGTGGGCGTGCCCCCCTGCCCCGTGCTCTCCTCATTGATCTCCTGACGTGCACTCCAAGTCTCCTGTATTGCTTTCTTTCCAAAATTAACTTTTCCGAAGGTTTCATTCTGTTTGGACTCCGTTTGATATTCCTTTTCTGCGAAACACGAAACAAGGGAAAAACAGAAACTGGCACTAGGCTCTGATTTAATAGGTTAGTCCCAAAAATCATATAAAATAGCATATAAATGCATATAAAACATCTAAGGTTGATAATATAATAGCATGGAACAATCAAAAATTATAGATACGTTGGAGGCGTATCAGCATCCCCAAGCTTAATTCCTGCTCGTCCTCGAGTAGGTAAATGATAAAAACAGAACTTTTGATGTGAAATGCTACCTAACATATTTATCCATGTAATTCTCTTTATTGTGGCAAGAATATTCAGATCCATAAGATTCAAGACAAAAGTTTAATATTGACATAAAAATAATAATACTTCAAGCATACTAACAAAGCAATTATGTATTCTCAAAATAACATGGCCAAAGAAAGTTCATCCCTACAAAATCATATAGTTTGGTCATGCTTCATTTTTGGCACACAAGAATGCTCTCATCAGGCACAACCCCGATGACAAGCCAAGCAATTGTTTCATACTTTAGTAATCTCAAACTTTTTTCAACTTTCACGCAATACATGAGCGTGAGCCATGGATATAGCACTATGGGTGGAATAGAATATAATGAGGGGGTTATGTGGAGAAGACAAAAAGGAGAAAGTCTCACATCGACGCGGCTAATCAATGGGCTAGGCAGATGCCCATCAATTGATGTCAATGCAAGGAGTAGGGATTGCCATGCAACGGATGCACTAGAGCTATAAATGTATGAAAGCTCAACAAAAGAAACTAAGTGGGTGTGCATCCAACTTGCTTGCTCACGAAGACCTAGGGCACTTGAGGAGGCCCATTGTTGGAATATACAAGCCAAGTTCTATAATGAAAATTTCCAACTAGTATATGAAAGTGACAAAACAAGAGACTCTCTATCATGAAGATCATGGTGCTACTTTGAAGCACAAGTGTGGAAAAAAGGATAGTAGCATCGTCCCTTTTTTTGGCCTTTTTTATTTGGCATTTTGGGGGGGGGGGGCAATGCTCTATTAATGATGATCATCACACTTCTATTTATTTACAACTCAAAGATTACAATTCAATACTAGAACAAAGTATGACTCTACATGAATGCCTCCGTCGGTGTACCGGGATGGGCAATGAATCAAGAGTGACATGTATGATAAATTATGCATGGTGGCCTTGCCACAAATACGATGTCAACTACATGATCATGCAAGGCAATATGACAATGATGATGTGTGTCATGATGAACGGAACGGTGGAAAGTTGCATGGCAATATATCTCGGAATGGCTATGGAAATGCCATAATAGGTAGGTATGGTGGCTGTTTTGTGGAAGATATAAGGAGGTTTATGTGTGATAGAGTGTATCATATCACGGGGTTTGGATGCACCGGCGAAGTTTGCACCAACTCTCAAGGTGAGAAAGGGCAATGCACGGTACCGAAGAGGCTAGCAATGATGGAAGGGTAAGAGTGCGTATAATCCATGGACTCAACATTAGTCATAAAGATCTCACATACTTATTGAAAGAATCTACAAGTCATCAAAAACCAAGCACTACACACGTGCTCCTAGGGGGATAGGTTGGTAGGAAAAGACCATCGCTCGTCCCCGACCGCCACTCATAAGGAGGACAATCAAAGAACACCTCATGTTTCAATTTTGTTACATAAAGTTTACCATAGTTGCATGCAACGGGACTTGCAAACTTCAACACAAGTATTTCTCAAATTCACAACTACTGAACTAGCACAACTTTGATATCACGACCTCCATGTCTCAAAACAATCATCAAGCATCAAACTTCTCTTAGTATTCAACACACTCATAAGAAAGTTTTTTACTAGTCTTGAATACCTAGCATATTAGGATTATTTAAGCAAATTACCATGCTTTTTTAGATTCTCAAAATAATCTAAGTGAAGCATGAGAGAATAATAGTTTCTATAAAACAAAACCACCACCGTGCTCTAAAAAGATATAAGTGAAGTACTAGAGCAAATGACAAACTACTCCGGAAGATATAAGTGAAGATCAATGAGTAGTCGAATAATTATGCAACTATGTGAAGACTCTCTAACATTTAAGAATTTAAGATCTTGGTATTTTATTCAAACAGCAAGCAAAACTAAAGAAAATAAAATTACGCTCCAAGCAAAACACATATCATGTGGTGAGTAAAAATATAGCTCCAAGTAAAGTTACCGATGAACGAAGATGAAAGAGGGGATGCCTTCCGGGGCATCCCCAAGCTTAGGATCTTGGTTGTCATTTGAATATTACCTTGGGGTGCCTTGGGCATCCCCAAGCTTAGGCTCTTGCCACTCCTTATTCCGTAGTCCATCGAATCTTTACCCAAAACTTGAAAACTTCACAACACAAAACTTAACAGAAAACTCGTAAGCTCCGTTAGCGAACGAAAACAAAACACCACTTCAAGGTACTGTAATGAACTCATTATTTACTTATATTGGTGTTAAACCTACTGTATTCCAACTTCTCTATGGTTTATGAACTCTTTTACTAGCCATAGATTCATCAAAATAAGTAAACAACACATGAAAAACAGAATCTGTCAAAAACAGAACAGTCTGTAGTAATCTGTAACTAACGCAAACTTGTGGAACCTCAAAAGTTCTAAAATAAATTTCTGGACGTGAGGAATTTATATATTAATCATCTGAAAAAAGAATTAACTAAATATCACCATCCAATAAAAATGGCAGCAATTCTCGTGAGCGCTAAAGTTTCTGTTTTTTACAGCAAGATCAACAAGACTTTCCCCAAGTCTTCCCAACAGTTCTACTTGGCACAAACACTAATTGAAACATAAAAACTCAATCATAACAGAGGCTAGATAAATTATTTATTACTAAACAGGAGCAAAAATCAAGGAACAAAAATAAAATTGGGTTGCCTCCCAACAAGCGCTATCGTTTAACGCCCCTAGCTAGGCATGATGATTTCAATGATGCTCACATAAAGGATAAGAATTGAAACATAAAGAGAGCATCATGAAGAATATGACTAACACATTTAAGTCTAACCCACTTCCTATGCATAGGGATTTTGTGAGCAAACAACTTATGGGAACAAGAATCAACTAGCATAGGAAGGCAAAACAAGCATAACTTTGAAACTTTAAGCACATAGAGAGGAAACTTGATATTATTGCAATTCCTACAAGCATATATTCCTCCCTCATAATAATTTTCAGTAGCATCATGAATGAATTCAACAATATAACCAGCACCTAAAGCATTATTTTCATGATCTACAAGCATAGAAAATTTACTACTCTCCACATAAGCAAGATTCTTCTCCTTCAGAATAGTGGGAGTATCATAAGAGACTCGAATACTATAAATTGTTTCCACATTAAAAGAGTAATGTTCAGAAAATGGGTAATCATAATCATGACAAGTTTTATAAATATAATCATCACTACTTTTTATAGCATAAGTGTCATCACAATAATCATCGTAGATAGCAACTTTGTTCTCATAATCAATTGGAACCTCTTCCGGAATAGTGGATTCATCACAAAATAAAGTCATGACCTCTCCAAATCCACTTTCATCAATATAATTATCATAAATAGGAGGCATGCTTTCATCATAATAAATTAGCTCATCAAAACTTGGGGGACAAAAAATATCATCTTCATCAAACATAACTTCCCCAAGCTTGTGGCTTTGCATATCATTAGCATCATGGATATTCAAGGAATTCATACTAATAACATTGCAATCATGCTCATCATTCAAATATTTAGTGCCAAACATTCTAATGCATTATTCTTCTAGAACTTGAGCACAATTATCGGAATCCTTATTTTCATGATAGATATTAAAAAGATGAAGCATATGAGGTACCCTTAATTCCATATTCTTTGTAATTTTCTTTTATAAACTAAACTAGTGCTAAAACAAGAAACAAAAAGATTCGACTTCAAGATCTAAAGATATACCTTCAAGCTCTAACCTACCCGGCAACGGCGCCAGAAAAGAGCATGATGTCTACTACACAACCTTCTTCTTGTAGACGTTGTTGGGCCTCCAAGTGCAGAGGTTTGTAGGACAGTAGCAAATTTCCCTCAAGTGGATGACCTAAGGTTTATCAATCCGTAGGAGGCATAGGATGAAGATGTTCTCTCTCAAGCAACCCTGCAACCAAATAACAAAGAGTCTCTTGTGTCCCGAACACACCCAATACAATGGTAAATTGTATAGGTGCACTAGTTCGGCGAAGAGATGGTGATACAAGTGCAATATGGATAGTAGATAATGGTTTTTGTAATCTGAAAATATAAAAACAGCAAGGTAAAAAGTGGTAAAAGTGAGCGTAAACAGTATTGCAATGTGTTGAAACAAGGCCTAAGGGTTCATACTTTCACTAGTGCAAGTTCCCTCAACAATAGTAACATAATTGGATCATATAACTATCCCTCAACATGAAACAAAGAGTCACTCCAAAGCCACTAATAGCGGAGAACAAACGAAGAGATTATGGTAGGGTACGAAACCACCTCAAAGTTATCCTTTCTGATCGATCTATTCAAGAGTCCGTAGTAAAATAACATGATGCTATTATTTCCGTTCAATCTATCATAGAGTTCGTACTAGAATAACACCTTAAGACACAAATCAACCAAAACCCTAATGCCACCTAGATACTCCAATGTCACCTCAAGTATCCATGGGTATGATTATACGATATGCATCACACAATCTCAGATTCATCTATTCAAACCAACACAAAGTACTTCAAAGAGTGCCCCAAAGATTCTACCGGAGAGTCAAGACGAAAATGTGTGCCAACCCCTATGCATAGATTCATGGGCGGAATCCACAAGTTGATCACCAAAACATACATCAAGTGAATCAATGGAATAACCCATTGTCACCACGGTTATCCCACGCAAGACATACATCAAGTGTTCTCAAATCCTTAAAGACTCAATCCGCTAAGATAACTTCAAAGGGAAAACTCAATCCATTACAAGAGAGTAGAGGGGGAGAAACATCATAAGATCCAACTATAATAGCAAAGCTCGCGATACATCAAGATCGTATCACCTCAAGAACACGAGAGAGAGAGAGAGAGAGAGAGAGAGATCAAACACATAGCTACTGGTACATACCCTCAGCCCCGAGGGAGAACTACTCCCTCCTTGTCATGGAGAGCACCGGGATGATGAAGATGGCCACCAGAGAGGGATTCCCCCTCCGGCAGGGTGCCAGAATGGGTCTAGATTGGTTTTCGATGGCTACGGAGGGTTCTGGCGGTGGAACTCCCGATCTATTGTCGTCCTCCATAGTTTTAGGGTATACGGATATATATAGGTGGAAGAAATACATCAAGGGAGCCACGAGGGGCCCACGAGGGTGGAGGGCGCGCCCAGGGGGTGGGCGCGCCCCCTGCCTCGTGCTCTCCTCGTTGATCCCCTGACGTGCACTCCAAGTCTCCTGTATTGTTTTTTTCCAAAAATAACTTTTCTGAAGGTTTCATTTCGTTTGGACTCCGTTTGATATTCCTTTTCTGTGAAACACCGAAACAAGGGGAAAACAGAAACTGGCACTGGGATCTGGGTTAATAGGTTAGTCCCAAAAATAATATAAAATAGCATATAGATGCAGATAAAACATCCAAGGTTGATAATATAATAGCATGGAACAATCAAAAATTATAGATACGTTGGAGATGTATCACGAGGCGGTGAGGAGTGGCCAATATTTTCCATGCTACATGTGTTATTCTCCTGATGAGTGTTTATTCACTTATCATTGCTCGAGAGTAAGACAAAGGTATTAGGGATGCCCAGTCCCGAAATGAAAAATGAATTTACTTTATGTTGTCAAATAATAGATTCCTTGGAAAGTGTTGGTATGGAGGGCACCCATGGATATGGTTAGCCATGGAAAGTGAAAGTATGGTGGAAAAAGGAATAAACTTTATTTTCTGTTTGGGAACCGCCTATGATATATCTAGCATGGGAAGTGTTTGGAACTCTAAGTCGTTTTCGTTGGTGGGATGGATAAACCTCCCAAAATGTTTTTATCTCTCAATTTTCACTTTGATCTCTGGCACCTCTACAAATCCCTACTTCCCTCTGCGAAGGGCCTATCTTTTACTTTCCAGTATTTACTTTTATGCAAAGAGTCAAAGTATTCCTCTATATTCCTTTTTATTTTCTCTTTTGGTAAGCATCATGTGGTGAGGAAATATCTAGGCACATATGTCCAGTTGAATATGGGTAGCATGAGTTATTATTGTTGACATCACCCTTGAGGTGAATACGTTGGGAGGCAAAACAATAAGCCCTATCTTTCTATGTGTCCGGTTGAAACATTTTGCTCATGTGTATGCGGTGAGTGTTAGCAATCATAGAAGACTATATGATGGTTGAGTATGTGGAGCTCTTACTTAAACTCCGTTGATTAAGTTGAACTGCAATTGCTTGGTGACTAAGAACAAAGGTTGTTGGGTTTCAAGAGAATTCATTGTTTGAACCTTAACATGTGAATTGGTTGCCACTATAACATGAGAAGTTTCATACGAAAGAATTGTTGCTATGATGCTAGGAAAAGTGATTGAAATTATCATTGATTAAACTTGTTCGCTTTGCTAGCATTCACACTTCATAAATTATTTCTTTTATCATTTACCTACTCGAGGATGAGTAAGAATTAAGCTTGGGGATGTTGATATGTCTCCAACGTATCTATAATTTGTGAAATATTCGTGCCAATATATTATCATTCTTGGATGTTTTACAATCATTTTATAGCAATTTTATATCATTTTTTGGGACTAACCTATTGACCCAGTGCCTAGTGCTAGTTGTTGTTCCTTTGCTTGTTTTTTACATCGCAGAAAATCAATATCAAACGGAGTCCAACGCGAAACTTTTTGTGAATTTTTTATGGGCCAGAAGATTCCCGGCGGGCCAAAGCAGCACCTGAGGGGTGCCTCGAGGGGGGCACAACCCACCAGGGCGCACCAGGACCCCCTGGCGCGCCCAGCTGGGTTGTGCCCACCTCGGTGGCCTCCCGCACCCCTTCTTTGCACTATAAATTCCCAAATATTCCGAAACCCTTCGGGGTTAACCTAGATCAGAAGTTCTGTCACCGCAGGGCTCCGTAGCCACCGAAAACCAATCTAGACCTGTTCTGGCACCCTGCCGGAGGGGGGGAATCATCTCTGGTGGCCATCTTCATCATCCCGGCGGCCACCACGATGAGGAGGGAGTAGTCCACCCTCGGGGCGGAGGGTTTGTACCAGTAGCTACGTGTTTAATCTATCTCTCTCTCTCGTGTTCTTGAGATGTCACGATCTTGATCTATCGCGGGCTTTGTTAATATAGTCGGATCGTATGGTGTTTTCCCCTCTCTATCTTGTTGTGATGAATTGAGTTTTTCCCTTTGAGATTTCATTGTTATCGGACTGAATACTTTAATGGATTTTAGAACACTTGATATATGTCTTGCAATTGAATACTCGTGATGAAAATGGGGTATCGTATTGATTCACTTGATATATGTTTTGGCACTCAACTTGCAGATTCCCGCAGTGACATTGGGGTAATCTATGCATAGGGGTTGATGCACGTTCTTGTCTTTGTTTCTCCGGTAGAAATCTTGGGGCACTCTTTGTAGTTCTTTTGTGTGGATTGGGTATTATGAATATGAATATGCTTTGGTGTTATTCTAGTATGAACTCTAGGATAGATCGAATGGAAAAAATAGCTTTGCGTTATTTTAGTATGAACTCTTGAATAGATTGATCGGAAAGAATGGCTTTGAGGTGGTTTCATACCCTACAAACAATAGTGTCTTATGTTCTCCACTAGATAGGAACTTTGGAGTGATTCTTCGTTACACTTTGAGGGATAATCATATGATCCAGCTATGTCAGCACTGTTGAGAGACTGCACTAGCGAAAGTTCGGACCCTAGGCCTCATTTTTAAGCATTGCAACACCGTTTTTGTGCCTGTTTACTATTAGTTACCTTGCTGTTTTTATAATTTCAGATTACAAAAACCAATATCTACTATCCATATTGCACTTGTATCACCATCTCTTCACCGAACTAGTGCACCTATACAATTTCCATTGTATTGGGTGTGTTGGGGACACAAGAGATTGCTTGTATTTGGTTGTAGGGTCGTTTGAGAGAGACCATCTTCATCCTACACCTCTCACGGATTGATAAACCTTAGGTCATCCACTTGAGGGAAAATTGCTACCGTCCTACAAAACTCTGTGCTTGGAGGCCCAACACGTGTCTACAAGAATAAAGTTGAGTAGTAGACATCAGTGCACGCCAACTAAATTACCAGGTACTTTTGTTTCTTCATAACGATTCTAATGTTCGTGAGAATATGATGCTACCTAAATTGGATACTTTTGTTTTGCTTACAAATGAAGGACCCGACATGAACAAGAAGGATGAATGTTGGAGCATGATCAAGCATGGAGATGACGACACACGCAAGGGGAAGAAGAACAGAGTTTCTGGTAGAGTTTTCAGCACTTTGGAGCCACCATGATGATGTCCACTGACATGGACGAACTATACAAGATGACTTTTCATAAATTTTGTCCATTGCTTAACATAGGTGTTGCACCACCTTATTTTTGGGCCAGGCCCATGTAATTTTGAGATACAACTTCTTAGGCTATTTTTAGAGTCCATATTGTAGGGGAAATGACTCAACAGGTGTTTTAGGACCACCTTGCCAAGGGTGGAAGAAATCCCCTCTCTTTTCCCCTATAAATACAACCCTTAACGCAATGTTTAGACTTGGGGTTTTGTTTGGATTGAAGTTTTCCATAGATGCAACTCGTGTCCTTCGTTTATGTTCAACGACTAGACCAAGACGTCACAGAACCCCACTTGGTTAATAAAGCTTTCCTCTAAAATTCGCAATATCCAGATTGCAATCTCAGTTTTTTGCTTGTTCTTTGTTAGCCTGCAGGAAATAGACCCTCGTGGTGAGATTGATCATGCTTCGGTGTGGTCAATAAACTCTCGGAGTTGGTTTAGCGATTGCTAAGGCGCGACATCATTGCATGTTCATAGTCGGACCATCAAAATTGACTTCCATAGAAAACAATAGCTATCTCGTCGAAACATCGGGACACCTTGGCCTGTATCAAGTGGTATCAGATTTCCAGGTTGCTCGGTGACATTTTACCTGTTTGTCATAGTCTAGATCGCATCTGTTCTTTATATCTAAAGTCCACAAAAAAGATAGGGCTAGTTCATCATATTCAAACCAATCTAGGCCTTTGCATAATCTTTTTCATGTTTTGCTTTGTTGAATTTGCGGTTGCATTGTCGGGTCGAGTTGTTGGTCTTACCGTCTAGTCCTTTAGAGTTTTGAGTTCTTTTCACAAGTTGTCATGCCGCCGTCGCACCATCTTCATCATCGCTACCATATACCACAATTGTCATCACCACCGCCATATACCACCATCGCATATCCGCAGTCAATCCAAGTCCATATACACCACCACATATCTGCTACCATCACGCCAATCTGAGTCCACCTCCATCACAGATTCTCCACCAGTCTGTGTTCCACCGCCCCTACATATATCTGCCAACAGTCCGAGTTCCACTAGATTCATCTCCGCCACCAATCCTATTACAGGTCTAGTATTTGCTTCGTTGTTATTGATTTCTAGATCACGCCATACTACGTGTTGTGATCGAGTCGGACTCGCCAACTTATGTGCCACCCGTAGAAGAAAAATAGTTCCAAACTAAAAAAACTAAGTCTGGAAAATTTTGGCTAGGCAATTTTTAGACCATTTGTAGAAGTTTTTGAAAAATATTTGTTGTGGAGCAAAAAAATGTGAAAAAGAGCAAAAAAAAGATTCAGAGCGTGCTCCTCCCTTGTTTACGTGCAGCGCCATGATTTTTTTAGTGATCTAGGCTCACGTCTCTACCATGGTCTAGCCTAGGACCTGCACAATACCATCGTTGATCGTTTATTCAACTTTGCATCTCTAAATTGATTATTACTGACCCTTTTTGCTACCATATAATAAGCCTTCCCAGCCCCACATACATCTACGTCGCGCGTTTGACACCACCTGGCAATCGCTCGATCCAAGATTTGAGAGTTTTGACTACAACGGTTGCCAATCACCGCCTACTGCTTGGTAAGAACTGGTAAGAATTTGGGATTCGCGTGATAGATTTGTGACTCTCCACCACAACACGACCACCACCACTTCCTAGTAGTCTACATGATCGTATTCTTGTGTGTTTCTATTGCTTCTAACCATGACAGGATCACAAACCGATGAGACTGACTGGGAGAACATGACGAACAAGGCGGTACATGATAAATTTCAGCAAATGTTGGGTGAACAGGTGCAAGACGTCATGAGAAGCTTTGGAAAGGCACTAGAGCGGACCGATGACATTGAGAAGACAATTGACACCAAGTTGGATGCTAAGTTTGCTAAAGTGCTCGTGCTTCTACCACCACTTTCTGCCCCTGTTGCATCGTTACAACAACCTCCATGTCGCAATCCAGTAGGACGAGTGAAGCGTGTTCCTCTTGAGGAAGGCTAACATTCTCATGCCGCTGCTACTGCTATTGCTGCTTCTATGGCTCCTGCTGCTACTGTCGAGGAGGACAACAAATACAAGGGCGATTATGAGGATGAGATTGTGCAAAATCAGAACTACGTGCAACAACCAGAACCACCACCAGGTTGTCCACAAGCATATAATCGCGACGGTAGGGCTACACCACCACCTCAGGTACAAGATCATGACCATGTTCCTAAACTAAAATTGAATATTCCTCCATTTGTGGGTAGATAAGTTCCTGATGTATATCTTACTTGGGAGTTAGAAACTGAACAACGTTTTACATGTTTACAATATCCCGAGTTGTTGTTGTTTGTGCATTCACTAGTTTTGCTTGTTTGTGCATTTGAGGGTAGATACGTTCATGTTGTTGTTGTTGTTGTTGTTGTTGTTGTTGTTGTTGTTGTTGTTGTTGTTGTTTTAGCATTCACTAGTTTTGCTTGTGTTTGGTGGTCTGAACATTGTAGATTATATCATGATAATATGCCAACTACTTGGGCTGCTTTGAAAACTGCTATGCATACTCGTTGGGTTCCACCATATTATCAACGTGAATTACTCTAAAAATTGCAGCGTTTAAGACAAGGGGAAAATTCTTTAGAGGAATATTATGAAGCATTACAAACTGGCAAGTTTAGATGTGGTATTATTGAGGATAATTAAGATATGCTTGCGTGTTTTACGGGTGGATCAAATATAGAGATACAGATTATTTTAGAGTATAAGGATTATAACAATATCACTCATTTATTCCATCTTGCTTGTGATGTCACTTGAAATTGCGTCGGTATTTCCCCAAAGAGGAAGGGATGATGCAGTACAGCTACGGTAGGTATTTCCCTTAGTTATGAAACCAGGGTATCAATCCAGTAGGAGAATGAAGCAATGCTACGTCTTGAGCTTTTGTTGGTTTTCCCCGAAGAGGAAGGGATGATGCAGCAGAGTAGCGTAAGTATTTCCCTCAGTTTTTTGAGAACCAAGGTATCAATCCAGTAGGAGGCCACGCTCAAGTCCCTCGTACCTACACAAAACGATAGCTACTCCCAACCAACACGATTAGGGGTTGTCAATCCCTTCACGGTCACTTACGAGAGTGAGATCTGATAGATATAATATTTTTGGTATTTTTGGTATAAAGATGCAAAGTAAAAAGTAAAAGCAAAGTAAAAAAGCAAAGCAAGATTAAAGTGATGGAGATTGATATGATGAGAATAGACCCGGGGGCCATAGGTTTCACTAGTGGCTTCTCTCAAGAGCATAAGTATTCTACGGTGGGTGAACAAATTACTGTTGAGCAATTGACAGAATTGAGCATAGTTATGAGAATATCTAGGCATGATCATGTATATAGGCATCACGTCCGTGACAAGTAGATCAAAACGATTCTGCATCTACTACTATTACTCCACTCATCGACCGCTATCCAGCATGCATCTAGAGTATTAAGTTAAAAACAGAGTAACGCCTTAAGCAAGATGACATGATGTAGAGAGATAAATTCATGCAATATGAAATAAACCCCATATTGTTATCCTCGATGGCAACGATACAATACGTGCCTTGCTGCCCCTTCTGTCACTGGGTAAGGACACCGCAAGACCGAACCCAAAGCTAAGCACTTCTCCCATGGCAAGAACTACCAATCTAGTTGGCCAAACCAAACGGATAATTCGAAGAGACTTGCAAAGATAACCAATCATACATAAAAGAATTCAGAGAAGATTCAAATATTATTCATAGATAGACTTGATCATAAACCCACAATTCATCGGTCTCAACAAACACACCGCAAGAAGAAGATTACATCGAATAGATCTCCACAAGAGAGGGGGAGAACTTTGTATTGAGATTCAAAGAGAGAGAAGAAGCCATCTAGCTACTAACTATGGACCCGAAGGTCTGAGGTAAACTACTCACACTTCATCGGAGGGGCTAGGATGATGTAGAAGCCCTCCGTGATGACGGCCCTCTTCCGGCGGAGCTCCGGAACAGGCCCCAAGATGGGATCTCGTGGATACAGAAAGTTGCGGCGGTGGAATTAGGTTTTTGGCTCCTGTTCTGATCGTTTGGGGGTACGTAGGTATATATAGGAGGACGGAGTACGCCGGTGGAGCACCGAGGGGCCCACGAGGCAGGGGGCGCGCCCCCCACCCTCGTGACCTCCTCTTTGACTCCCTGGAGTAGGGTCCAAGTCTCCTGGATCACGTTCGGTGAGAAAATCACGTTCCCGAAGATTTTATTCCGTTTGGACTCTGTTTGGTATTTTGTTTCTCCGAAACACTGAAATAGGCAAAAAAACAACAATTTTGGGTTGGGCCTCCAGTTAATAGGTTAGTCCCAAAAATAATATAGAAGTGGAGAATAAAGCCCAATATAGTCCAAAATAGTAGATAATATAGCATGGAGCAATCAAAAATTATAGATACGTTGGAGACGTATCAGGCATCCCCAAGCTTAATTCTTGCTCGTCCTCGAGCAGGTAAATGATAAAAGAGAATTTTTGATGTGGAGTGCTACTTGGCATAATTTCAATGCAAATCTTCTTAATTGTGGTATGAATATTCAGATTAGAAAGATTCAAGACAAAAGTTTATATTGACATAAAAAAATACTTCAAGCATACTAACAAAGCAATTATGTCTTCTCAAAATAACATTGCCAAAGAAAGTTATCCCTACAAAATCATATAGTCTGGCTATGCTCCATCTTCACCACACAAAGTATTTAAATCATGCACAACCCTGATGACAAGCCAAGCAATTGTTTCATACTCTAACTTTTTCAAAACTTTTTCAATCTTCACGCAATACATGAGCGTGAGCCATGGATATAGCACCATAGGTGGAATAGAATGGTGGTTGTGGAGAAGACAAAAAGGAGGGGAAGATAGTCTCACATCAACTAGGCGTATCAACGGGCTATGGAGATGCCCATCAATAGATATCAATGTGAGGGAGTAGGGATTGCCATGCAACAGATGCACTAGAGCTATAAATGTATGAAAGCTCAACAAAAGAAACTAAGTGGGTGTGCATCCAACTTGCTTGCTCACCAAGACCTAGGGCAATTTTGAGGAAGCCCATCACTGGAATATACCAGCCAAGTTCTATAATGTAAAATTCCCACTAGTATATGAAAGTGACAACATATGAGACTCTCTATATGAAGAACATGGTGCTACTTTGAAGCACAATATATGAGACTCGCTATATCATGGTGCTACTTTGAAGCACAAGTGTGGAAAAAAGGATAGTATCATTGCCCCTTTTTATTTATTTTCTTTTTTGGGACTTCTTTTTTTTCTTTGGCCTTTCTCTTTTTTGGGGGGGGGGACAATGCTCTATTGAATGATGATCATCACACTTTTATTTATTTACAACTCAATGATTACAACTCGATTCTAAAACAAAGAAGTATGACTCTATATGGATGCCTTCGACGGTGTACCGGGATATGCAATGAATCAAGAGTGACAAGTATGAAGAAATTATGAACGGTGGCTTTGCCACAAATACTATGTCAACTACATGATCATGCTAAGCAATATGACAATGATGGAGTGTGTCATGATGAACTAGATGGTGGAAAGTTGCATGGCAATATATCTCGGAATGGCTATGGAAATGCCATAATAGGTAGGTATGGTGGCTGTTTTGAGGAAGGTATATGGTAGGTGTATGATACCAGCGAAAGGTGCGTGGTATTAGAGAAGCTAGCAAAGGTGGAATGGTGAGAGTGCATATAATCCATGGACTCAACATTAGTCATAAAGAACTCATATACTTATTGCAAAAATCTAGAAGTTATCAAAGCAAAGTATTACGCGCATGATCCTAGGGGATAGATTGGTAGGAAAAGACCATGGCTCGTCCCCGACCGCCACTCATAAGGAAGACAATCAATAAATAAATCATGCTCCGACTTCATCACATAACGGTTCACCATACGTGCATGCTACGGGAATCACAAACTTTAATAGAGGTATTCTTTAAATTCACAACTACTCAACTAGCATGACTTTAATATTATCACCTCCATATCTCAAAACAATTATCATGCTTCAACCTTTTCTTAGTATTCAACACACTCAAAAGAAAGTTTCACAAATCTTGAATACCAAGCATATTATTATTAAGCAAATTACCATGCTATTAAGAGACTCTCAAAATAATTTAAGTGAAGCATGAGAGATCAATAGTTTCTTTAAAACAAATCCACCACCGTGCTCTAAAAGATCTAAGTGAAGCACATAGAGCAAAATTATCACGCTCAAAAGATATAAGTGAAGCACATAGAGAAAAAATACTTAGCTCAAAAGATATAAGTGAAGCACATAGATCAAAACTACTTAGCTTAAAAGATATAAGTGAAGCACATAGAGCAAAACTACTTAGCTCAAAAGATATAAGTGAAGCACATAGAGTATTCTATCAAATTTTAATTCATGTATGGATCTCTCAAAAGGTGTGTACAGCAAGGATGATTGTGGAATACTAAGACACAAATACACAAATAATACAAGACGCTCGAAGCAAAACACATATCATGTTGGTGAATAAAAATATAGCTCCAAGTAAATTACCGATGGAAGTGGACGAAAGAGGGGATGCCTTCCGGGGCATCCCCAAGATTTGACTTTTTGGTGTACTTGGATTATCTTGGGGGTGCCATGGGCATCCCCAAGCTTAGGCTTTTGCCACTCCTTGTTCCTTGATCCATAAAAATAATTCACCCAAAACTTGAAAACTTCACAACACAAAACTCAAAATAGAAAACTCGTGAGCTCCGTTAGCGAAACAAAACAAAAGACCACTTCAAGGTACTGTAATAAACTCATTATTTATTTATATTGGTGTTAAAACTACTGTATTCCAACTTTTCTATGGATTATTAACTATTTTACTAGCCATAGATTCATCAAAATAAGCAAACAACACACGAAAAACAGAATCTGTCAAAAACACAACAGTCTGTAGTAATCTGTATCTAGCACAAGATCTGGAACCCGAAAAATTCTAAAATAAATTGCTGGACATGAGGAATTTAGCTATTAATCATCTTAAAAAAGAATTAACTAAATATCACTCTTAAAATAAAAATGACAGTAGTTCTCGTGAGCGCTAAAGTTTCTGTTTTTTACAGCAAGTTCAACAAGACTTTTCCCAAGTCTTCCTAACGGTTCTACTTGGCACAAACACTAATTAAACACAAAAATACACAACCAAAACAGAGGCTAAATAATTTATTTATTACTAAGCAGGAGCAAAAAGTAAAGAAAAAAAATAAAATTGGGTTGCCTCCCAACAAGCGCTATCGTTTAACGCCCCTAGCTAGGCATAAAAGCGAGGATAGATCTAGGTATTGCCATCTTTGGTAGGCAATCCATAAGTGGCTCTCATGATAGTTTCATATGGTAATTTTATTTTCTTTCTAGGAAAGTGTTCCATGCCCTTTTTTAATGGAAATTGAAATCTAATATTCCCTTCCTTCATATCAATAATCGCACCAACCGTTCTAAGGAAAGGTCTACCAAGAATAATAGGGCAAGAAGGATTGCAATCTATATCAAGAACAATGAAATCTATGGGCACATAATTCCTATTTGCAACAATAAGAACATCATTAATCCTTCCCATAGGTTTCTTAATAGTGGAACCCGCAAGATGCAAGTTTAGAGAGCAATCATCAAAATTACGGAAATCTAGCAAATCACACAAAGTCTTGGGAATAGTAGAGACACTAGCTCCCAAATCACACAAAGCATAAAACTCATTGAGGGAGTCCTGGATTAGGGGGTGTTCGGATAGCCGGACTATACCTTGAGCCGGACTCCTGGACTATGAAGATACAAGATTGAAGACTCCGTCCCGTGTCCGGAAGGGACTTTCCTTGGCGTGGAAGGCAAGCTTGGCGATACGGATATGAAGATCTCCTACCATTGTAACCGACTTTGTGTAACCCTAACCCTCTCCGGTGTCTATATAAACCGGAGGGTTTTAGTCTGTAGGACAACATACACATCAACAATCATACCATAGGCTAGCTTCTAGGGTTTAGCCTCCTCGATCTCGTGGTAGATCTACTCTTGTACTACCCATATCATCAATGTTAATCAAGCAGGACGTAGGGTTTTACCTCCATCAAGAGGGCCCGAACCTGGGTAAAACTTCATGTCCCTTGTCTCCTGTTACCATCCGGCCTAGACGCACAGTTCGGGACCCCCTACCCGAGATCCGCCGGTTTTGACACCGACATTGGTGCTTTCATTGAGAGTTCCTCTGTGTCGTCGCCGTCAAGCTCGATGGCTCCTACGATCATCAATAGCGATGCAGTCCAGGGTGAGACCTTCCTCCCCGGACAGATCTTCCTCTTCGGCGGCTTCGCACTGCGGGCCAATTCGCTTGGCCATCTGGAGCAGATCGAAAGCTACGCCCCTGGCCGTCAGGTCAGATTTGGAAGTTTAAACTACATGGCTGACATCTGCAGGGACTTGATCTTCGACGGATTCGAGCCACTGCCGAGTGCGCCGCACTGTCACGACGAGCATGATTTAGCTCTGCCGCCGAACAGCGCCCTGGAGGCCGCACCCACGTCAGCTTCGACCCTTAATTCGGAGCCAACTGCGCTGATCGAGGATGGGCGGTTGGACGCCACCTCGGGGGCTGCGACCCCAACGGTGATTGAGCCGAACACCAGCCCCGTACTCTGCGAGACTCGTGACTCCAAGGAGCCAGACTCCTCTCCGGACTCCGAACCCTCCGCGCCCCTGCCGATCGAATCCGATTGGGCGCCGGTCATGGAGTTCACTACCGCGGACATCTTTCAGCACTCGCCTCTCGGCGATATCCTGAAGTCACTGAAGTCTCTCTCTCTTTATTAGGAGAGCCCTGGCCGGACTATGGTCAGCAAGGTTGGGATATGGACGATGAAGAAATTCAAAGCCCACCCACCACCCACTTTGTAGCCACTGTCGACAACTTAACCGACATGCTCGACTTTGACTCCGAAGACATCGACGGTATGGACGCCGATGAAGGAGATGATGAAGAACCAGCGCCTACTAGGCCCTGGAAAGCCACCTCATCGTATGACATATACATGGTGGACACCCCAAAAGAGGGAGATGGCGATGGAACAGCGGAGGATGACCCCTCCAAGAAACAGCCTAAGCGCCGGCGTCAGCGGCGCCGCTCAAAATCCCGCCAAGACAAACACGGTGATTCCAGCACGGGAGATAATAATACTCCGGAAAGCACCGAAGAAAACCCCCTCCAGGAAGATTTAGCACAGGAGGATGGAGAAACCAGCCCTCATGAGAAAGCGGCAGACAGAGAGGTCGAGGATGATAATTATATGCCTCCCTCCAAAGACGAGGCAAGCCTCGACGACGACGAATTCGTCATGCCAGAGGATCCCGTCGAGCAAGAGCATTTTCAACGCAGGCTTATGGCCACGGCAAGAAGCCTCTAGAAAAAACAGCAACAGCTTAGAGCTGATCAAGATTTGCTGGTCGACAGATGGACTGAAGTCCTTGCGGCCGAAGAGCATAAACTCGAACGCCCCTCCAAGAGCTGCCCAAAGCGCAGGTTGCTACCCCGATTAGAGGAGGAAGCACTTGATGCGGCCGACTGGCCACCTCGTGGTCGCGACAGAGAGGCCTCTCGGCCCTCCACTCAAGCCTCACCCCGTACCAAGGCACGGGAATATGCGCCGGACTTACGAGACATGTTGGAGGACAAGGCAAGGCAAACAAGATCGATCTACGGATCACGTGGGCGCCCCACGGCTCGAGACGGTAACCGTCACGCCGGCCACAAATTCGGCGGGGCCGAACATAGTAGACAAGGCTCATTGGAGCTATGTCATGATATAGCCCAGTACAGAGGCGCCGCACACCCACTCTGCTTTACAGACGAAATAATGGATCATTAAATCCCCGAGGGTTTCAAACCCGTAAACATCGAATCATATGATGGCACAACAGATCCTGCGGTATGGATCGAGGATTATCTCCTTCATATCCACATGGCCCGCGGCGACGATTTCCATGCCATCAAATACCTCCCACTCAAGCTTAAAGGACCAGCTCGGCATTGGCTTAACAACTTGCCAACAGGATCAATCAGTTGTTGGGAGGACCTGGAAGCCGCATTCCTCGACAATTTCCAGGGCACTTATGTGCGACCCCCAGACGCCGATGACCTAAGTCACGTAATTCAGCAGCCAGAGGAATCGGCCAGGCAATTCTGGACACGGTTCCTAACAAAGAAAAATCAAATAGTCGACTATCCGGACGCTGAGGACCTAGCAGCCTTCAAGCACAATATCCGTGACGAGTGGCTGGCCCGGCACCTTGGACAGGAAAAGCCAAAATCTATGGCAGCACTCACGACACTCATGACCCGCTTTTGTACGGAAGAAGACAGCTGGCTTGCTCAAAGAAACACTATGACCAAGAACCCTAGTAATTTGGACACCAGGGATAGTAGTGGCAGGTCGCGTCGCAACAAGCAGAAGCGCCGCATTAACGGCGACAATGCTGAGGATACGACAGTTAATGCCGGATTCAGAGGCTCTAAATCCGGTCAGCGGAAAAAGCCATTCAAAAGGAATCCTAGGGGCCCGTCTAGTTTGGACCGAATACTCGACCGCTCGTGCCAGATACATGGCACCCTCGAAAAGCCGGCCAATCACACCAACATGGATTGTTGGGTGTTCAAGCCGGCAGGCAAGTTAAATGCTGAAAATGAAGACAAGGGGCTGCATAGCGATGACGACGAGGAGCCCCGACCACCAAACAACAGTGGACAGAAGGGTTTTCCCCCACAAGTGCGGACGGTGAACATGATATACGCAACCCACGTCCCCAAAAGGGAGCGGAAACACGCGTTAAGGGACGTATACGCGGTAGAGCCAGTCGCCCCAAAGTTCAACCCATGGTCCTCCTGCCCGATCACCTTTGATCGAAGGGACCATCCCACTAGCATCCGTCATGGCGGATTCGCCGCATTGGTTCTAGACCCAATTATTGACGGATTTCATCTCACTAGAGTCCTTATGGACGGCGGCAGCAGCCTGAACCTGCTTTACCAGGATACAGTGCGGAAAATGGGCATAGATCCCTCGAGGATTAAGCCCACCAAAACGACCTTTAAAGGCGTAATACCAGGTGTAGAGACCAACTGTATAGGCTCAGTCACACTTGAAGTGGTCTTCGGATCCCCGGATAATTTCCGAAGCGAGGAGTTAATCTTCGACATAGTCCTGTTTCGCAGTGGTTATCACGCACTGCTCGGGCGAACCGCATTCGCTAAGTTCAATGCGGTACCGCATAACGCATACCTTAAGCTCAAGATGCCAGGCCCTCGAGGAGTAACTACGATCAATGGAAACACCGAACGCTCCCTCCGAACGGAGGAGCACACGGCGGCCCTTGCAGCGGAAGTACAAAGCAGCCTCTCCAGGCAGTTCTCTAGTCCGGCCACTAAACGACCGGACACCGTCAAGCGCGCCCTGAGTAACCTACAACAAGACAGCCTGGCACGATCCGAGCAGGCGTAGCAATGCGGCCCCAACCCCAACCCTCGCAAAAAGGCGACGCCAGTACTTCGCGTACATAACTACGCTCTAGAGATACCATGGGTACAGGGGGAGGGGCACCATCACGGCACGCCCAAAAATACGGCTTAAACCATACCAGGGGCTGCCGATTTTTTTTATTTTTCTCTTACTTTCAGGACTCCATCCTTCGGAAGGCCTGTTCGGCAGTTCAATTGCCGCACAAACAATGCAAGAACCAGGGAAGCAGACAAGCCACGTCGCAGTACGGAACTCCCAGGTGGTCTCTATCACGAGCAGTATACCTGTTCCGCATACTATTCCGCAGCTTGCCCCTGGAACAGACATGTTAACTAGTCCAACCTTCCACTTGTCGCATTATTTGTATCGTTCTGCTTTGATCGCAGCCCTTTTTAATAAACAATGCATAGCTTTCGTCTATTTTTGCATTACCTTTTTTCTTCATATATGTTCCTTAACGACATGTTGCACCCGTACACGTTGGTACGGCCAAAATACGCCAGGGGCTTTAGTACCCCTCAATATGGTGTGAGAAGTCCGAACACTTTAACAAGTGCGGCACCCCGAACTTATAGCATTATATGCATCGGCTCCGAATCATGTCTTGGGTCAATAGTAGGGTTTGCCCGGCTCCTATGTTTTGGTGCCTTACGTTCCGCTATATCAGCTAAGGTAGCACTAGGAGAACCACTGCGATTGTGCCCCAGTTGAGCGGGGTCGAGCACCTCAGTGGAGAAAGCTAAAACTGACTGTCATGATGAAGCGAGAGCAGGTCGCTATTCAAGAGGTTTTTCGAGTCCCTAAAGACTTATGCCGCTTAGGCGAGGAGCCGGCTCTGTCCGGCCAAGGCGTGGATAGCGCCCCGAACTCGATCTTTCGAATACCAGGGGCTTCGCCGAAATTTAAAATTATAGAATTATATGGCTAAGTGAGAGTGTTCACGCATTATAGTCCGATTGCCTTGTTCGTTGGGCTGAGCGCCTCCCTCGAAGGACCCAAACATGGGAAAAAGAGCGCTCAGGTTTATCCCCGAACACCCCAGCACTAGCGGCACGGGGGCAGAAGCCGACGACTCGCCATCTCTCAGAATTGATAAACAGCCGCACATAAGGTAATATTTTAAATTCCAACAGCATTGCTTAGTGCATATAAACAAGTTTTCAGCGCACAGGACAAAATGAGCAAGTTTCACTCAAAAATTACATCCCTAGAACATTCATCCGCCACAAGGCAGGCACCCTTCAGAACATCCTTATAGTAATTCTCGGGCTTGCGATGCTCTTTCCCCGGCGGTGGCCCGTCCTTCACCAGCTTCTCAGCATCCAGCTTGCCCCAGTGCACCTTAGCACGGGCAAGGGCCCTACGGGCACCTTCAATGCAGACGGAGCACTTGATGACTTCGAGCCTTGGACAGGCCTCCACCAACCGCCGCACCAGCCCGAAATAGCTCCCAGGTAGAGCCCCTCCAGGCCACAGCCAAACAATGAGGCCCTTCATGGCCTGTTCGGCCGCCTTGTGGAGCTCGACCAGTTGCTTCAGCTGGTCGCTCAGGGGCACGGGGTGTCCGGCTTCAGCACACTGAGACCAGAACACCTTCTCTGTCGAGCTGCCCTCCTCGGCTCGATAGAATGCGGCGGCATCGGACACACTCCGGGGAAGATCTGCGAACGCTCCTGGAGAGCTCCGGATTCGGGTAAGTAACAAGTAACTCATGTTTATGTGTTTGCTTTGCATAAAGAATGCCTTACCCGCCGCTATCTTCTTCACCTCATCCAACTCCTGGAGGGTCTTCTGGGATTCGGCCTTGGCAGACTTGGCATTTTCAATAGCCACCGCAAGCTCGGACGCTCGCGTCTTTGAGTCAAGCTCCAAACTCTCATGTTTTTCCATGAGAGCCTGGAGCTCTTGCCGCACCTTGCCAACCTCGGCCTCATACTTCTCCCGCTCGGTGCGCTCCGAGGCCGCCCTCTTCTCGGCCTCGACCAGCGCCTGCTTAAGGGTCGCCACTTCAGATGTGGCCCCTAAAATAGCCACGATAATCATGTCATTCTTTGCAATTGCACCTTTTTACATATATTTAAAAACAAGGTATTTCTTACCTTCATTGTCCTCGAGCTGCTTCTTGGCACGCACGAGCTCTTACTCGGACCGCTCGAGGTTCTGCTTTAGCGTGTCCACTTCCGTAGTTAGTGCGGCGGACGCAAGCAGGGAAGCCTGCATATGCATATTGACTCATTTTTGTTAGACTCCTGTGATTTCTATTTGATCCTCTATTCGGCTTTTCTTTCCGAACGCCAAATAGAGCATCAGGGGCTACTGTCTATGCGGTACTATTATTTACACATTCTTTACTTACCTCAAAGCCTATCAAAAGGCTAGTACAAGCTTCAGTCAGTCCGCTCTTGGCGGATTGAACCTTCTAGACCACCGCACTCATAATAGCTAGGTGCTCCTCGTCGATGGAGGCGCCTTGGAGCACCTCCAACATATTGTCCGGCGCCTCCGGTTGGGCGGGGGCCGCCAGCACGGCGGACTTGCTCCTCTTGGAAGGAGGTCCCCCACCGGACTCTGGAACCTCTGAAGGTTCTGGAGCAGTGTCCGGCCTAGAGCCGGACTTGGAGCCCTGGGGGGTTTCATCCCCTTTACTCCTAGAGTCTGGGAGGTCGCCTTGCGGCGCCCCCAAGACCACCTCCTTCCGGTTTGGAACCTGTTGGGACAACACTTCGGTGTCGTCCGTAGGGTGGGGGGAGGAAGCCGTCGGAAGCGAGTACACATCCGACGAGTCCAGTGAGCCGCTCGACGACGCATCGAGCCGGTCTTTGGGTGGGCTGCATAAACACATTCGACGTAAGGGAAAGCTGTGCAATAAACGAATACTATGAATTACTCTGGTATCCGGATACTCACGATTTTGCCAGGGGCTTGGCCCTGGGCTGCCACTCCTCTCTGCCGCCGTCGGCATCGGTGGAGCAGTCCGGAGAAAGGGTTTTCCCCTTCTTGGACCCTCCGGCCTCCCTAGAGAGGACGGCCTTCCTTTTCTTCTCTCCCCCGTTGGAGGGGGAGAGGTCTCTTCTTCTTCCTCCTCGTCTTCACGGGAGGAATGCACCTCGGAACCGTCGGATGAGGGATCCGACACCTCCTGGCACCGGGCACTCTTTTGAGTCCCCGCGGCCTTTTTGCGGCCTTCTTCTCCAGCACCACATAGGGTGCCGGAACCAGCAGCTTCGCCAAGCGAGTGTCCGCTGGGCCTTCGGGCAAAGGAGCCGGACAGTTGATCTGTCCGGACGTCACCTGCCAATCCTGTCAAAGGTAAGGGAGCTTAGATCCCGCATGGAGTCAAACTATGAAGAACTGATACCCTGTAAAAGAAAAAAAACAGCTTACCGCGAGAGCGTGACGCTGCGCACTAAATCCGTGATCCTCGGTAGAGGATGCGGGAGCCTCGGCGCCTTTGAAAAGCACCTTCCAGGCATCTTCGTACATCGTGTCGAAGAGCCTGCTCAGAGTTTGGTGCCGCGCCGGGTCGAACTCCCACAGGTTGAAAGCCCATTGTTGACACGGGAGGATCAGGCGGATGAGCATAACCTGGACTACGTTGACAAGTTTGAGCTTCTTGTCCACCAGGGTTTGGATGCATGTTTGGAGTGTGGTCAGCTCTCCTTTTTTACCCCAAGACAGGCCCGTCTCCTTCTAGGAGGTGAGCCGCGTAGGGGGTCCGGATCAGAACTCGGGGGGTGCGACCCATTCAGCGTCGCGCGGCTCGGTGATGTAAAACCACCCCGATTGCCACCCCTTCAGGGTCTCCACAAAGGAGCCCTCGAGCCATAGGACGTTGGCCATCTTGCCTACCATGGCGCCTCCGCACTCCGCCTGGTTGCCACGCACCACCTTCGGCTTGACGTTGAAAGTCTTGAGCCATAGGCGGAAATGGGGGCGGATGCGGAGGAAGGCCTCGCACACGACGATAAATGCCGAGATGTTGAGGACAAAGTTCGGGGCCAGATCGTGGAAATCCAGGCCGTAGTAGAACATGAGCCCCCGGACAAATGGGTGGAGAGGAAAGCCCAGTCCGCGGAGGAAATGGGGGAGAAACACCACCCTCTCATGGGGCCTAGGGGTGGGGATGAGCTGCCCCTTTTCGGGAAGCCGGTACGCGATGTCGTTAGACAGGTATCCGGCTTTCCTCGGCTTTTTGATGTGTCCCTCCGTGACGGAGGAGACCATCAACTTGCCTCCTGCTCCGGACATGGCTGGAGAAGGTTGAGGTGGGGAGTGCGGACTTGGGCGCTGGAGCTCGAGTGCGCAAGAATGGATAGGCGAAGGAGGAAGAAGGCATAGGTGAAAAGGTGGATCCCTATCCCCTTATATGGGTGGAGGCGACTACATGTCCCCACCAGCCTGGTAAAACTCGCTTATCTCCAAGCGCCGTAATCAATGGCGCGGTTGGGTTACCCACCCCCGTATTGATGAGAATCCCGGGATAAGGGGACACGATCTCTGCTTTAACAAGACGTGCCAAGGAAACCGCCTTGCATGACGCGCTGAGGTGGGATATTGAAACGACTCGGATAAAGGCTTGGCCGTGGTGTGACACGCTACGGAATACGTTAGCAAATTAGATTGGTGTAAATATTATTCTCTCTATGGCAATATGCGGAAACTTATTTTGCAGAGCCGGACACTATCTTCGTGTTCAAAACCTTCTATGAAGTACTTGGAGGAGGAACCCGCCTTGCAAGGCCGAAGACAATCTGCGCGCCGGACTCGTCGTCATTGAAGCCTGGTTCAGGGGCTACTGAGGGAGTCCTGGATTAGGGGGTGTTCAGATAGCCGGACTATAGCTTCAGCCGGACTCCTGGACTATGAAGATACAAGATTGAAGACTCTGTCCCGTGTCCGGAAGGGACTTTCCTTGGCGTGGAAGGCAAGCTTGGTGATACGGATATGAAGATCTCCTACCATTGTAACCGACTTTGTGTAACCCTAACCCTCTCCGGTGTCTATATAAACCGGAGGGTTTTAGTCCGTAGGAGAACATACACATCAACAATCATACCATAGGCTAGCTTCTAGGGTTTAGCCTCCTCGATCTCGTGGTAGATCTACTCTTGTACTACCCATATCATCAATATTAATCAAGCAGGACGTAGGGTTTTACCTCCATCGCGAGGGCCCGAACCTGGGTAAAACTTCGTGTCCCTTGTCTCCTGTTACCATCCGGCCTAGACGCACAGTTCGGGACCCCCTACCCGAGATCCGCCGGTTTTGATACCGACACTCATGATCTTTAATTTTAATTTTAATAGTTAGTTCCCACTCATCATAGAGTTTTCTAGGGATATAAGTTTTCAACTCAAGTTTTTCTTCATAAGATTGCATCAAGGCATCAACAATATGTTCGGTGAAGGCTTTATTTTGACTATAAGCATGTGGAGAATTTAGCATGGATTGCAACAAGGAAATACAATCAATTAAAGAGCAACTTTCGTAATTAAATTCCTTGAAATCCAATATAGTGGGTTTAGCAACATCTAGATTTTTATTTCTTTCAATCCCACTTTCATCAATTTCATCATTAAGATCTAAATACTCCAAATTTTTAGAACGCCTTCTAGGTAAAGGAAGATCATATTCAGTTTCATCAAGATTCATATTGCAAAACAAAGATTTAATAGGGGACACATCAATAACTTTTAGATCTTCATCTTGATTTTCATAGGAATTGGAGGAACACGCTTTAATAAAGGCATCTTTGGAAGCACGCATCCTAGCGGTTCTTTCCTTGCACTCATCAATGGAAATTCTCATGGCTTTGAGAGACTCATTGATATCATGTTTAGGAGGAATAGATCTAAGCTTTAAAGAATCAACCTCGAGAGAAATTCTATCAACGTTTCTAGCCAAATCATCAACTTTAAGCAGTTTCTCCTCAAGCAAAGCATTAAAATTCTTTTGTGAATTCATTAACTCTTTAACACTATTCTCAAATTCAGAGGGCATCTTATTATAATTTCCATAAGAGTTGTTGTAGGAATTACCATAAATATTGGAAGGATTACTAGGATATGACCTAGGATTAAAATTCCCTCTATAAGCGTTGTTACCAAAATTCTTCCTACCAACAAAATTCAAATCCATAGATTCATTGTTATTCTCAATCAAAGTAGACAAAGGCATATCATTAGGATCAGAAGAAACACTCTTAGTAGCAAATAATTTCATAAGTTCATCCATCTTTCCACTCAAAACATTAATTTCTTCTATCGCGTGCACTTTTTTATTAGAAGATCTTTCAGTATGCCATTGAGAATAATTAACCATAATATTATCTAGGAGTTTAGTAGCATCTCCTAAAGTGATTTCCATAAAAGTGCCTCCCGCGGCCGAATCTAAAAGATTTCTAGAAGCAAAATTCAATCCGGCATAAAAAATTTCTATGATCATCCACAAATTCAAACCATGAGTAGGGAAATTACGTATCATTAATTTCATTATCTCCCAAGCTTGTGCAACATGTTCATGATCAAGTTGTTTAAAGTTCATAATATCGTTTCTAAGAGAGATGATCTTAGCGGGAGGAAATACTTAGACATAAAAGCATCTTTGCACTTGTTCCATGAGTCAATACTATTCTTAGGCAAAGATGAAAACCAAGCTTTAGTACGATCTCTAAGCGAAAAAGGAAATAGCTTCAATTTAACGACATCATTATTGACATCTTTTTTATTTTGCATATCACATAAATCAACGAAGTTATTTAGATGTGTGGCGGCATCTTCACTAGGAAGGCTGGCGAATTGATCTTTCATAACAAGATTCAACAAAGCAGTATTAATTTCACAAGATTCAACATCGGTAAGAGGAGCAATCGGAGTGCTAAGGAAATCATTATTTTTGGTATTGGTGAAGTCACACAATTTAGTAGTATCTTGAGCCATCGCGACAAACAAGTAATCTAACACACGGGCAAACAAAAAGCAAGCGGGCAAAAAGAGGCAAATAGAGAGGGAGGATAGAGAGGGAGAGGGCGAATAAAACGGCAAGGGTGAAGTGGGGGAGAGGAAAACGAGAGGCAAAAGGCAAATAATGTAATGCGAGAGATAGGAATTGCGATGGGTACTTGGTATGTTGACTTTTCACGTAGACTCCCCGGCAACGGTGCTAGAAATCCTTCTTGCTACGTCTTGAGCTTGCGTTTGTTTTCCCCGAAGAGGAAGGGATGATGCAGTAGAGTAGCGTAAGTATTTCCCTCAGTTTTTGAGAACCAAGGTATCAATCTAGTAGGAGGCCACGCTCAAGTCCCTCGTACCTGCACAAAACGATAGCTACTCGCAACCAACGCGATTAGGGGTTGTCAATCCCTTCACGGTCACTTACGAGAGTGAGATCTGATAGATATAATATTTTTGGTATTTTTGGTATAAAGATGCAAAGTAAAAAGTAAAAGCAAAGTAAAAAAGCAAAGCAAGATTAAAGTGATGGAGATTGATATGATGAGAATAGACCCGGGGGCCATAGGTTTCACTAGTGTCTTCTCTCAAGAGCATAAGTATTCTAAGGTGGGTGAACAAATTACTGTTGAGCAATTGACAGAATTGAGCATAGTTATGAGAATATCTAGGCATGATCATGTATATAGGCATCACGTCCGTGACAAGTAGATTGAAACGATTCTGCATCTACTACTATTACTCCACTCATCGACCACTATCCAGCATGCATCTAGAGTATTAAGTTAAAAACAGAGTAACGCCTTAAGCAAGATGACATGATGTAGAGAGATAAATTCATGCAATATGAAATAAACCCCATATTGTTATCCTCGATGGCAACGATACAATACGTGCCTTGCTGCCCCTTCTGTCACTGGGTAAGGACACCGCAAGACCGAACCCAAAGCTATGCACTTCTCCCATGGCAAGAACTACCAATCTAGTTGGCCAAACCAAACGGATAATTCGAAGAGACTTGAAAAGATAACCAATCATACATAAAAGAATTCAGAGAAGATTCAAATATTATTCATAGATAGACTTGATCATAAACCCACAATTCATCGGTCTCAACAAACACACCGCAAAAAGAAGATTACATCAAATAGATCTCCACAAGAGAGGGGGAGAACTTTGTATTGAGATTCAAAGAGAGAGAAGAAGCCATCTAGCTACTAACTATGGACCCGAAGGTCTGAGGTAAACTACTCACACTTCATCGGAGGGGCTAGGATGAAGTAGAAGCCCTTCGTGATGACGGCCCTCTTCCGGCGGAGCTCCGGAACAGGCCCCAAGATGGGATCTCGCGGATACCGAAAGTTGCGGCGGTGGAATTAGGTTTTTGGCTCCTGTTCTGATCGTTTGGGGGTACGTAGGTATATATAGGAGGAAGGAGTACGTCGGTGGAGCACCGAGGGGCCCACGAGGCAGGGGGCACGCCCCCCACCCTCATGACCTCCTCTTTGACTCCCTGGAGTAGGGTCCAAGTCTCCTAGATCACGTTCGGTGAGAAAATCACGTTCCCGAAGATTTTATTCCGTTTGGACTCCGTTTGGTATTTTGTTTCTCCGAAACACTAAAATAGGCAAAAAAACAACAATTCTGGGTTGGGCCTCCGGTTAATAGGTTAGTCCCAAAAATAATATAAAAGTGGAGAATAAAGCCCAATATAGTCCAAAATAGTAGATAATATAGCATGGAGCAATCAAAAATTATAGATACGTTGGAGACGTATCAGGCATCCCCAAGCTTAATTCTTGCTCGTCCTTGAGCAGGTAAATGATAAAAGAGAATTTTTGATGCGGAGTGCTACTTGGCATAATTTCAATGCAAATCTTCTTAATTGTGGTATGAATATTCAGATTAGAAAGATTCAAGACAAAAGTTTATATTGGCATAAAAAAATAATACTTCAAGCATACTAACAAAGCAATTATGTCTTTTCAAAATAACATGGCCAAAGAAAGTTGTCCCTACAAAATCATATAGTCTGGCTATGCTCCATCTTCACCACACAAAGTATTTAAATCATGCACAACCCTGATGACAAGCCAAGCAATTGTTTCATACTCTAACTTTTTCAAAACTTTTTCAATCTTCACGCAATAATGAGCGTGAGCCATGGATATAGCACTATAGGTGGAATAGAATGGTGGTTGTGGAGAAGACAAAAAGGAGGGTAAGATAGTCTCACATCAACTAGGCGTATCAACGGGCTATGGAGATGCCCATCAATAGATATCAATGTGAGGGAGTAGGGATTGCCATGCAACAAATGCACTAGAGCTATAAATGTATGAAAGCTCAACAAAAGAAACTAAGTGGGTGTGCATCCAACTTGCTTGCTCACCAAGACCTAGGGCAATTTTGAGGAATCCCATCACTGGAATATACCAGCCAAGTTCTATAATGTAAAATTCCCACTAGTATATGAAAGTGACAACATATGAGACTCTCTATATGAAGAACATGGTGCTACTTTGAAGCACAATATATGAGACTCGCTATATCATGGTGCTACTTTGAAGCACAAGTGTGGAAAAAAGGATAGTAGCATTGCCCCTTTTTATTTATTTTATTTTTTTGGGCCTTCTTTTTTTTCTTTGGCCTTTCTCTTTTGGGGGGGGGGGGGACAATGCTCTATTGAATGATGATCATCACACTTTTATTTATTTACAACTCAATGATTACAACTCGATTCTAAAACAAAGTATGACTCTATATGGATGCCTCCGACGGTGTACCAGGATATGCAATGAATCAAGAGTGACAAGTATGAAGAAATTATGAACGGTGGCTTTGCCACAAATACTATGTCAACTACATGATCATGCTAAGCAACGATACAATACTTGCCTTGTTGTCCCTTCTGTCACTGGGTAAGGACACCGCAAGATCGAACCCAAAGCTAAGCACTTCTCCCATGGCAAGAACTACCAATCTAGTTGGCCAAACCAAATGGATAATTCGAAGAGACTTGCAAAGATAACCAATCATACATAAAAGAATTCAGAGAAGATTCAAATATTATTCAAAGATAGACTTGATCATAAACCCACAATTCATCGGTCTCAACAAACACACCACAAAAAGAAGATTACATCGAATAGATCTCCACAAGAGAGGGGGAGAACTTTGTATTGAGATTCAAAGAGAGAGAGGAAGCCATCTAGCTACTAACTATGGACCCGAAGGTCTGAGGTAAACTACTCACACTTCATCGGAGGGGCTAGGATGATGTAGAAGCCCTCCGTGATGATGGCCCTCTTCCGGCGGAGCTCCAGAACAGGCCCCAAGATGGGATCTCGCGGATACAGAAAGTTGCGGTGGTGGAATTAGGTTTTTGGCTCATGTTCTGATCGTTTGGGGGTACGTAGGTATATATAGGAGGAAGGAGTACGTCGGTGGAGCACCGAGGGGCCCTCGAGGCAGGGGGGGCGCGCCCTAGGGGGGCGCGCCCCCCACCCTCGTGACCTCCTCTTTGACTCCATGGAGTAGGGTCCAAGTCTCCTGGATCACGTTCGGTGAGAAAATCACGTTCCCGAAGATTTTATTCCGTTTGGACTCCATTTGATATTCTGTTTCTCTGAAACACTAAAATAGGCAAAAAAATAGCATTCTGGGCTAGGCCTCCGGTTAATAGGTTAGTCCCAAAAATAATATAAAAGTGGAAAATAAAGCCCAATATAGTCCAAAACAGTAGATAATATAGCATGGAGCAATCAAAAATTATAGATACGTTGGAGACGTATCAAGCAACACTATGTAAATAGTACGTGCACAAAAAGAACAAATACTTGCAACCCAACGCGTAAGAGTGGCTGTCAATCCCTCCTAGGTAACTGCGCCAAAAATTGGTAAGTTGACAGGAGAATATTTGTGATAGATTGGATAAATAGCTCTCGATAAAACATGAAATAAAATAAGTAATAAAAAGTGCAGCAAGGTATTTTTGGGTTTTTGGAATAATAGATCTGAAAATAAAAGCGAATAAAAATATATCTCAAAGCAAATATGATAAAGAATAGACCCGGGGGCCGTAGATTTCACAAGTGGCTTCTCTAAAGAAAATAGCACATGGTGGTAAACAAATTACTGTTGGGCAATTGATAGAAGATCGAATAATTATGACGATATCCAAGGCAATGATCAATATATAGGCATCACGTCCAAGATTAGTAGATTGACTCCTGCCTGCATCTACTACTATTACTCCACACATCGGCCGCTATCCAGCATGGTTCTAGTGTATTAAGTTCATGGAGAAATGGGGTAATGCCATAAGAACGATGACATGGTGTAGATGAGATCTATTCATGTAGTAATAGCCCCATCTTGTTATCCTTAATAGCAACGATACAGTGTGTCTTGCTGCCCCTTCTGTCACTGGGAAAGAACACCGCACGATCGAACCCATCACAAAGCACCTCTTCCCATGGCAAGAAAAATTGATCTAGTTGGCCTAACTAACCAAAGATTCAAAGAAGAAATACGAGGCTATAAATAATCATGCACATAAGATATCAAAATTGAAGGAAATATGCCCTAGAGGCAATAATAAAGTTATTATTTATTTCCTTATATCATGATAAATGTTTATTATTCATGCTAGAATTGTATTAACCAGAAACATAATACACGTGTGAATACATAGACAAACAGAGTGTCACTAGTATGCCTCTACTTGACTAGCTCGTTAATCAAAGATGGTTATGTTTCCTAACCATAAACAAAAGAGTTGTTATTTGATTAACTGGATCACATCATTAGGAGAATGATGTGATTGACATGACCCATTCCATTAGCTTAGCACCCGATCGTTTAGTATGTTGCTATTGCTTTCTTCATGACTTATACATGTTCCTATGACTATGAGATTATGCAACTCCCGTTTGCCGGAGGAACACTTTGTGTGCTACCAAACGTCACAACATAACTGGGTGATTATAAAGGAGCTCTATAGGTGTCTCCAAAGGTACATGTTGGGTTGGCGTATTTCGAGATTAGGATTTGTCACTCCGATTGTCGGAGAGGTATCTCTGGGCCCTCTCGGTAATGCACATCACATAAGCCTTGCAAGCATTGCAACTAATGAGTTAGTTGTGAGATGATGTATTACGGAACGAGTAAAGAGACTTGCCGGTAACGAGATTGAACTAGGTATTAAGATACCGACGATCGAATCTCGGGCAAGTAACATACCGATGACAAAGGGAACAACGTATGCTGTTATGCGGTCTGACTGATAAAGATCTTTGTAGAATATGTGGGAGCCAATATGAGCATCCAGGTTCCGCTATTGGTTATTGACCGGAGACGTGTCTCGGTCATGTCTACATTGTTCTCGAACCCGTAGGGTCCGCACACTTAAGGTTTAAATGATAGTTATATTATGAGTTTATGAGTTTTGATGTACCGAAGGAGTTCGGAGTCCCAGATGAGATCGGGGACATGACCAGGAGTCTCGAAATGGTCGAGACGTAAAGATCGATATATTGGACGACTATATTCGGACATCAAAAAGGTTCCGAGTGATTCGGGTATTTTTCGAAGTACCGGAGAGTTACGGGAATACGTATTGGGCCTTATTGGGCCATACGGGAAAGAAGAAAAAGGGCCTCAAGGGTGGCCGCACCCCTCCCCTTGGTCTGGTCCGAATTGGACTAGGGAAGGGGGCGCCCCCCTTCCTTCCTTCTCCTTTTCCCTTCCTCTTTTCCTATTCCATATGGGAGGTGGAATCCTACTAGGACTAGGGAGTCCTAGTAGGACTCCACACTTGGCGCGCCCCCTCCTAGGGCCGGCCTCCTCCTTCCTTGCCCCTTTATATACGGGGGCAGGGGGCACCTCTAGACACAAGTTGATCCGCGTGATCATATTCTTAGCCGTGTGCGGTGCCCCCTTCCACCATAATCCTCGATAATATTGTAGCGGTGCTTAGGCGAAGCCCTACGACGATAGTACATCAAGATCGTCACCACGCCGTCGTGCTAACGGAACTCTTCCCCGACACTTTGCTGGATCGGAGTCCGGGGATCGTCATTGAGCTGAACGTGTGCTAGAACTCGGAGGTGCCATAGTTTTGGTGCTTGATCGGTCGGGCCGTGAAGACGTACGACTACATCAACCGCGTTGTGCTAACGCTTCCGTTGTCGGTCTACAAGGGTTCGTAGATCACACTCTCCCCTCTCGTTGCTATGCATCACCATGATCTTGCGTGTGCGTAGGAATTTTTTTGAAATTACTACGTTCCCCAACAGTGGCATCCGAGCCTAGGTTTTATGTGTTGATGTTATATGCATGAGTAGAACACAAGTGAGTTGTGGGCGATATAAGTCATACTGCTTACCAGCATGTCATACTTTGGTTCGGCGGTATTGTTGGACGAAGCGGCCCGGACCGACATTACGCGTACGCTTACACGAGGCCGGTTCTCCCGACGTGCTTTGCACAAAGGTGGCTAGCGGGTGACAGTTTCTCCAACTTTAGTTGAACCGAGTGTGGCTACACCCGATCCTTGCGAAGGTTAAAACAACACCAACTTGACAAACTATCATTGTGGTTTTGATGCGTAGGTAAGATTGGTTCTTGCTTAAGCCCGTAGCAGCCACGTAAAACTTGCAACAACAAAGTAGAGGACGTCTAACTTGTTTTTGCAGGGCATGTTGTGATGTGATATGGTCAAGACATGATGCTAAATTTTATTGTATGAGATGATCATGTTTTGTAACCGAGTTATCGGCAACTGGCAGGAGCCATATGGTTGTCGCTTTATTGTATACAATGCAATCGCGCTGTAATGCTTTACTTTATCACTAAGCGGTAGCGATAGTCGTGGAAGCATAAGATTGGCGAGACGACAACGATGCTACAATGGAGATCAAGGTATCGCGTCGGTGACGATGGTGATCATGATGGTGCTTCGAAGATGGAGATCACAAGCACAAGATGATTGTGGCCATATCATATCACTTATATTGATTGCATCTGATGTTTATCTTTTATGCATCTTATCTTGCTTTGATTGACGGTAGCATTATAAGATGATCTCTCACTAATTATCAAGAAGTGTTCTCCCTGAGTATGCACTGTTGCGAAAGTTCTTCGTGCTGAGACACCACATGATGATCGGGTGTGATAGGCTCTACGTTCAAATACAACGGGTGCAAAACAGTTGCACACGCAAAATACTTAGGTTATACTTAACGATCCAAGCATATACAGATATGGCCTCGGAACACGGAGACCAAAAGGTCGAGCGTGAATCATATAGTAGATATGATCAACATAGCGATGTTCACCAATGAAACTACTCCATCTCACGTGATGATCGGACATGGTTTAGTTGATTTGGATCACGTAATCACTTAGAGGATTATAGGGATGTCTATCTAAGTGGGAGTTCTTAAGTAATATGATTAATTGAACTTAAATTTATCATGAACTTTGTCCTGGTAGTATTTTGCAAATTATGTTGTAGATCAATAGCTCGCGTTGTTGCTTCCCTGTGTTTATTTTGATATGTTCCTAGAGAAAATTGTGTTGAAAGATGTTAGTAGCAATGATGCGGATTGGATCCATGATCTGAGGTTTATCCTCATTGCTGCACAGAAGAATTATGTCCTTGATGCACCGCTAGGTGACGGACCTATTGCAGGAGCAGATGCAGACGTTATGAACGTTTGGCTAGCTCAATATGATGACTACTTGATACTTTAGTGCACCATGCTTAATGGCTTAGAATCGGGACTTCAAAGACGTTTTGAACGTCATGGAGCATATGAGATGTTCCAGGAGTTGAAGTTAATATTTCAAGCAAATACCCGAGTTGAGAGATATGAAGTCTCCAACAAGTTCTATAGCTAAAGATGGAGGAGAATCGCTCAACTAGTGAGCATGTGCTCAGATTGTCTGAGTACTACAATCGCTTGAATCAAGTGGGAGTTAATCTTCCAGATAAGATAGTGATTGACAGAATTCTCTAGTCACCATCACCAAGTTAGTAGAACTTCATGATGAACTATGATATGCAAGGGATAACGGAAACGATTCCCAAGCTCTTCGTAATGCGGAAATTGACGAAGGTAGAAATCGAGAAAAACATCAAGTGTTGATGGTAGACAAGACCACTAGTTTCAAGAAAAGGGCAAAGGGAAGAAGGGGAACTTCAAGAAGAACAGCAAGCAAGTTGCTGCTCAAGTGAAGAAGCCCAAGTCTGGTCCTAAGACTGAGACTAAGTGTTTCTACTGCAAAGGGACTGGTCACTGGAAGCGGAACTACCCCAAGTGATTGGCAGATAAGAAGGATGGCAAAGTGAACATAAGTATATTTGATATACATGTTATTGATGTGTACTTTACTAGTGTTTATAGCAACCCCTCAGTATTTGATACTAGTTCAGTTGCTAAGATTAGTAACTCGAAACGGGAGTTGCAGAATAAACAGAGACTAGTTAAGGGTGAAGTGACGATGTGTGTTGGAAGTGGTTCCAAGATTGATATGATCATCATCACACACTCCCTATACTTTCGGGATTAGTGTTGAACCTGAATAAGTGTTATTTGGTGTTTGCGTTGAGCATGAATATGATTTGATCATGTTTATTGTAATACGGCTATTCATTTAAGTAAGAGAATAAATTGTTGTTCTCTTTACATGAATAAAACCTTATATGGTTACACACCCAATGAAAATAGTTCATTGGATCTCGATCGTAGTGATACACATAATCATAATATTGAAACCAAAAGATGCAAAGTTAATAATGATAGTGCAACTTATTTGTGGCACTGCCGTTTAGGTCATATTGGTGTAAAGCACATGAAGAAACTCCATGCTAATGGGTTTTTGGAATCACTTGATTATGAATCAGTTGATGCTTGCGAACCATGCCTCATGGGAAAGATGACTAAAACGCCGTTCTCTGGAACTATGGAGCGAGCAACTGACTTATTGGAAATAATACATACTGATGTATGAGATCCGATGAGTGTTAAGGCTCGTGGCGGGTATCATTATTTTCTGACCTTCACAGATGATTTGAGCAGATATGGGTATATCTACTTAATGAAACACAAGTCTGAAATATTTGAAAAGTTCAAAGAATTTCAAAGTGAAGTGGAGAATAATCGTAACAAGAAAATAAAAGTTTCTACGATATGATCGCAGAGGTAAAATATTCGAGTTACGAGTCTGGCCTTCAGTTAAAACAATGTGAAATAGTTTCACTACTCACGCCACCTGGAACACCACAGCATAATGGTGTGTCCGAACATCATAACCGTACTTTATTAGATATGGTGCGATCTATGATGTCTCTTACCAATCTACCACTATCGTTTTGGGGTTATGCATTAAAGACAGCTGCATTCACGTTTAAAAGGGCACCATCTAAGTCCGTTGAGACGACACAATCTGAACTGTGGTTTGGCAAGAAACCAAAGTTGTCGTTTCTTAAAGTTTGGGATTGTGATGCTTATATGAAAAAGTTTCATCATGATAAGCTCAAACCCAAATCGGAGAAATATGTCTTCATAGGATACCCAAAGGAGACTATTGGGTACACCTTCTATCACAGATCCGAAGGCAAGACATTCGTTGCTAAGAATGGATCCTTTCTAGAGAAGGAGTTTCTCTTGAAAGAAGTGAGTGGGAGGAAAGTAGAACTTGATAAGGTAATTGTACCTTCTCCCTTATTGAAAAGTAGTTCATCACAAGAAATCTGTTCCTGTGACTACTACACCAATTAGTGAGGAAGACTAATGATGATGATCATGTAACTTCAGATCAAGTTAATACCGAATCTCGTAGGTAAACCAGAGTGAGATCCGCACCAAAGTGGTACGGTAATCCTGTTCTGGAAGTCATGTTACTAGACCATGACGAACTTGTGAACTATGAGGAAGCGATGATGAGCCTAGATTCCGCGAAATGGCTTGAGGCCATGAAATCTGAGATGAGATCCATGTATGAGAACAAAGTATGGACTTTGATTGACTTGCCCAATGATCGGCGAGCCATTGAGATTAAATGGATCTTCAAGAGGAAGACGGACGCTGATAGTAGTGTTACTATCTACAAAGCTAGAATTGTCGCAAAAAGGTTTTCGACAAGTTCAAGGTGTTGACTATTATGAAAGTTTCTCACTCGTATCTATGCTTAAGTCTGTCCGAATCATGTTAGCAATTGCCACATTTTATGAAATCCAGCAAATGGATGTCAAAACTGCATTCCTGAATGGATTTCTGGAAGAAGAGTTGTATATGATGCAGCCGGAAGGTTTTGTCGATCCAAAAGGAGCTAACAAAGTGTGCAAGTTCCAGCGATCCATTTGTGGACTGGTGCAAGCCTCTCGGAGTTGGAATAAACGCTTTGATAGTATGATCAAAGCATATAGTTTTATACAGACTTGCGGTGAAGCCTGTATTTACAAGAAAGTGAGTGGGAGCACTACAGCATTTCTGATAAGTATATGTTAATGACATATTGTTGATCGGAAATAATGTAGAATTATTCTGCAAAGCATAAAGGAGTGTTTTTAAAGAAGTTTTTCAAAGAAAGACCTCGGTGAAGCTGCTTACATATTAAGCATCAAAATCTATAGAGATAGATCAAGACGCTTGATAAGTTTTTTCAATGAGTACATACCTTGACAATATTTTGAAGTAGTTCAAAAATGGAACAGTCAAAGAAAGAGTTCTTGGATGTGTTACAAGGTATGAAATTGAGTAAGACTCAAAGCCCGACCACGGCAGAAGATAGAAAGAGAATGAAAGTCATTCCCTATGCCTCAACCATAGGTTCTATAAAGTATGCCATGATGTGTACCAGATCTATTGTATACCCTACACTGTGTTAAGCAAGGGAGTACAATAGTGATCTAAGAGTATATCACTGGACATTGGTCAAAATTATCCTTAGTGAAATAAGGAAATATTTCTCGATTATGGAGGTGACAAAAGGTTCGTCGTAAAAGGTTACGTCGATGCAAGTTTTGACACAGATCTGAATGACTCTAAGTCTCGATCTAGATACATATTGAAAGTGGGAGCAATTAGCTAGAGTAGCTCCGTACAGAGCATTGTAGACATAGAATTCGCAAAATACTTACGGATCTGTATGTGACAGACCCGTTGACTAAAATTATCTCACAAGAAAAACATGATCACACCTTAGTACTCTTTGGGTGTTAATCACATAAATGATGTGAACTAGATTATTGACTCTAGTAAACCCTTTGGGTATAGGTCACATGACGATGTGAACTTTGGGTGTTAATCACATGGTGATGTGAACTCTTAGTGTTGAATCACATGGGGATGTGAACTAGATTATTGACTCTAGTGCAAGTGGGAGACTGAAGGAAATATGCCCTAGAGGCACTAATAAAGTTATTATTTATTTCCTTATATCATGATAAATGTTTATTATTCATGCTAGAATTGTATTAACCGGAAATATAATACATGTGTGAATACATAGACAAACAGAGTGTCACTAGTATGCCTCTACTTGACTAGCTCATTAATCAAAGATGGTTATGTTTCCTAACCATAAACAAAAGAGTTGTTATTTGATTAACTGGATCACATCATTAGGAGAATGATGTGATTGACATGACCCATTCCATTAGCTTAGCACCCGATCGTTTAGTATGTTGCTATTGCTTTCTTCATGACTTATACATGTTCCTATGACTATGAGATTATGCAACTCCCGTTTGCCGGAGGAACACTTTGTGTGCTACCAAACGTCACAACGTAATTGGGTGATTATAAAGGAGCTCTACAGGTGTCTCCAAAGGTACATGTTGGGTTGGCGTATTTCGAGATTAGGATTTGTCGCTCCGATTGTCGGAGAGGTATCTCTGGGCCCTCTCGGTAATGCACATCACATAAGCCTTGCGAGCATTGCAACTAATGAGTTAGTTGTGAGATGATGTATTACGGAACGAGTAAAGAGACTTGCCGGTAACGAGATTGAACTAGGTATTAAGATACCGACGATCGAATCTCGGGCAAGTAACATACCGATGACAAAGGGAACAACGTATGTTGTTATGTGGTCTGACCGATAAAGATCTTCGTAGAATATGTGGGAGCCAATATGAGCATCCAGGTTCCGCTATTGGTTATTGACTGGAGACGTGTCTCGGTCATGTCTACATTGTTCTCGAACCCGTAGGGTCCGCGCGCTTAAGGTTTCAATGATAGTTATATTATGAGTTTATGAGTTTTGATGTACCGAAGGAGTTCAGAGTCCCGGATGAGATCGGGGACATGACGAGGAGTCTCAAAATGGTCGAGACGTAAAGATCGATATATTGGATGACTATATTCGGACATCGGAAAGGTTCTGAGTGATTTGGGTATTTTTCGAAGTACCGGAGAGTTACGGAAATACGTATTGGGCCTTATTGGGTCATACGGGAAAGAAGAAAAAGGGCCTCAAGGGTGGCCGCACCCCTCCCCTTGGTCTGGTCCGAATTGGACTAGGGAAGGGGGGCGCCCCCTTCCTTCCTTCTCCTTTTCCCTTCCTCTTTTCCTATTCCATATGGGAGGTGGAATCCTACTAGGACTAGGGAGTCCTAGTAGGACTCCACACTTGGCGCGCATCTTCCTAGGGCCGGCCTCCTCCTCCCTTGCCCCTTTATATATGGGGGCAGGGGGCACCTCTAGATACAAGTTGATCCACGTGATCATATTCTTAGCCGTGTGTGGTGCCCCCTTCCACCATAATCCTCGATAATATTGCAGCGGTGCTTAGGCGAAGCCCTGCGACGGTAGTACATCAAGATCGTCACCACGCCGTCGTGCTAACGGAACTCTTCCCCGACACTTTGCTGGATCAGAGTCCAAGGATCGTCATCGAGCTGAACGTGTGCTAGAACTCGGAGGTGTCGTAGTTTCGGTGCTTGATCGGTCGGGCCGTGAAGACGTACGACTACATCAACCGCGTTGTGCTAACGCTTCCGCTGTCGGTCTACAAGGGTACGTAGATCACACTCTCCCCTCTCGTTGCTATGCATCACCATGATCTTGCGTGTGCGTAGGAATTTTTTTGAAATTACTACGTTCCCCAACAAAAATAAGACTCAAATAATATTCATGGATATAGATCTGATCATAAACTCAAAGTTCATCGAATCCAAACAAACACACCACAAAAAGAGTTACATCAAATAGATCTCCAAGAGACCATTGTATTAAGAATCAAGAGAGAGAGAGAAAGCCATCTAGCTACTGCCTACAGACCCGTAGGTCTATGGTGAACTACTCACGCATCATCGGAGAGGCACCAATGAGGATGATGAACCCCTCCATGATGGTGTCTATATTGGATCTCGTGGTTCTGGAACTTGCGGCGGCTGGAATTGTGTTTCGTTGACTCCCCCTAGGGTTTTTGGAATATTTGGGAATTTGTAGGTTGAAGAGGCGGTACGGGATGTCACCAAAGTGGGCACAACCCACCTAGGCGCGCTTGGGCCTCCTGGCGCGCCCAAGTGTCTTGTGCTCACCTCGGGCCTCCCCTCTGGTACTTCTTTGGCCCATTGGGTGTCTTCTGGTCCAGAAAAAATCTCCAAAAAGTTTTGTTGTGTTTGGACTCCGTTTGGTACTGATATTCTGTGAAGTAAAAAACAAGCAAAAAAAGCAACTGGCATTGGGCACTATGTCAATAGGTTAGTCCAAAAAATGATATAAAGTTGATATAAAATGATTGTAAAACATCCAAGAATGATAATATAACAGCATGGAACAAGCAAAAATTATAGATACGTTGAAGACGCATCATCATCCCCAAGCTTAATGCCTACTCATCCTAGAGTAGGTAAATGATAAAAACAGAATTTTTGATGTGGAATGTTGCCTAAAATGTTCATCATATAATCTTTTCTTCGGTAGCATGCATATTTGGACTTTTATATGGTTCAAAGTAATAGTCTAGTTTTAACATTAAGATTTCAATACTCAAGCATATCAACAAGCAACCATGTCTTTCAAAATATCAACACTAAAGAAAGTTATCCCTAGCCCATCATGCTCAATCATTGATCCATTCATGAAACACACTCGCATATTAGCTACATCCAGCGCTCAAGTATGATCATAGTGCTCCCCAGTTGGTGATTTATAAGAGAAGATGGAGACTCAAATAAAAATAAAATTGCATAAAGTAAATAGATATGCCCTTAACAGAGGGAAGTAGGGATTTGTAGAGGTGCGAGAGCTCAAAGCTTAAATTGAGAGATAATTTTTTTGAGAGGCATACTTTTCCCGTCAAGGAAAACGACCGAGTAATTCCCAACACTTTCCATGCTAGATATATCTTAGGCGGATCCCAAACAGAAAAAAGTTTTATTCCTTTTCCACCATACTTTCACACTCCACAGCTAGCCATATCCACGGGTACCGTCCATACCGACACTTTCCAAGGAATTTATTATTGACAACATAAACTAAATTTATTTTTCATTTCGAGACTGGGCATCCCTATTACCGATGTACTCTCGTGCAATGACAAGTGAACAAACACTCATCTTGAGAATAACACATCTAGCATGGTAAATATTGGCCACCCCCTGCCGCTTCATGAGCGGTACGAGGACACAAAAAGGAAATGCATTTTGAAAATTAGTGATGGCACATACAAATTTTCTTAGAATGGCATGGAATACTGCATATAGGTAGGTACGGGGGACTCATATGGCAAAACTGGTTTAAAGATATTGGATGCACAAGTAGTATTTCTACTTAGTACAAGTGGTGGCTAGCAAAAAGATTGAGTAGCAACCAACCAAGAAACAAAAAATCACATAAGCGAGCATTAAGCATAACTAACACCGAATAATGCACCACAAGTAGGATGTAATTTCATTGCATAACTATTGACTTTCATACTTCCATAGGGAACTACAAACCTTAACACCAATATTCTTACTAGAGCATAATTACTCACCAACATGGCTCACATATCACTATCATCATATCTCAAAACTATCACAAAGAATCAAGTTTACTTTGTCCAATGATCTTAATGAAAGTTTTTATTAGATACCTCTTGAATAACTATCACTTTGGGACTAGTTTCATATATTGCAATTGCTTTTGACAAGCTCAAACAAATCTAAGTGAAGAACATGAGCATAAAAAAATTCGTCTCTCAAAATAATATAGGTGAAGCATGAGAGAATTTCTTCAAAAAAATCTAACTCTCAAATAAATCTAAGTGAATTATGAGAGCATTTCTTAAAAAAATACTAAAGCACACTGTGCTCAAAAAGATATAAGTTAAGCACTAGAGAAATTCCACAGCTCAAAAAGTTTAAGTGAAGCATATAGAGCAATTTTAATAAATCATAGCATAATTTTCGCTCTCTCAAATAGGTGTGTCCAGCAAGGATACTTGTGACAAAATAAAAAGCAAAACAAGCAAAGACTCACATAATACAAGATGCTCCAAGCAAAACTCATGATGTGTGACGAATAAAATATAGCTCCAAGTAAAATACCGATGGTTGTTGGAAGAAAGAGGGGATGCCTTTCAGGGCATCCCCAAGCTTAGTTTCTTGGTTCTCCTTAAATATTAACTTGGGGTTCCATGGTGCATCCACAAGCTTAGGCTCTTTTCACTCCTTATTCCTTCATCCATCGCGATCTCACCCAAAACTTGAAAACTTCAATCACACAAAACTTAACAAAACCATCATGAGATCCGTTAGTAAAATAAAGCAAATCACCACTCTAAGTAATGTTGCAAACCCATTCCTATTTTATTATTGCATTATATCTGTATTCCAACTTTACCATGGCTTATACCCCCCGATATAATCCATAGATCCATCAAAATAAGCACATAACGCAATGAAAACTGAATCTGTCAAAAACAGAACAGTGTGTACTAATCTGGACTTTGTCCATACTTCTGTAACTCCAAATATTCTGAAAATTTAGGAAAACGTATGCAATTTGTATATCAGTATTTTAAAAAAATCATAATTTTATCACGCTCCAGCAAAGAACATCAATTATGCTACTAGACGCAAAAGTTTTTGTTTTTCAACATGATCAAATTAACTATCACCAACCATGATCCCAAAGGCTTTACTTGGCACAAACACTAATTAAAACATAAAACACAATCATAACAGTAGCATAATTGTGCAAACACTCAAAAACAGAAAGAAAAAAGGCAAAAATAAAGTTTATTCATTGGGTTGCCTCCCAACAAGCGCTATCATTTTATGGCCCTGGCTAGGCATAAGATTTCAATGATGCTCACATGAAAGATAGTAATTGAAACACGAGGAGAGCATCATGAAACATATGAAAAACACATTTAAGTCTAATGTACTTCCTATGCATAGGAATTTTATAAGCAAACAAATTATGAAGACAAGAAACATCTAACATATGCAAAGAAGAGGAATAAAACATTGACGATCTGAACATAACGAGGGGTAATTTAGTAACATGAAAATTTCTACAACCATATTTTCCTCTCTCATAATAATTACATGTAGGATCATAATCAAATTCAACAATATAACTATTACATGAAATATTCTCTTCATGATCCACATGCATGCAAAGTTGACACTCTTCCAAAATAGTGGGATTATCATCAAATAAAGTCATGACCTCTCCCAGCCCACTTTTATCAAAAATTTCATAAGATTGAACACTCTCCAAATATGTGGGATTATTTTTATCTAAAGTTTACACTCTTCCAAACCCACTTTTACTATTATCGCAAGCATATTCATCATGAGGTTTACATAAATTTTCAATATCACAAGAATCATTATAATCCCAATCATGATCATTGCAATAAGTAGTGGACATAACAAAATAAGCATCCCCAAGCTTGGGGTTTTGCATATTATTAGCACAATTGACATTTATAATAACATCATTGCAATAATGCTTTTCATTCAAAGAGCTATCGTGAATCACTTTATAGATCACTTCATCACAATTTTTAGATTCACGAATCTCAAGCAAAACTTCATATAAAGATAATCTAGTGAACTCAATTCACTAGCAACTGGGTCATCATAATTGGATGTTTTGAAAAGATTAGCAAGTGGATGAGGTTCCATATTAATAGATTTTTACCAAGCGAAGATGCAAGAAAATAGAAGACACATGGCAACACAAGCAAATAAAAGTTCGAACGAGAAAAAGGCAAACGAAAAAGAAGGCGAATAAAACGGCATTTTTTGTGAAGTGGGGGTGATGAAAACAAGAGGCAAATGGCAAATAATGTAAATTGCAAGGAGATGAGATTTGTGATTAGGAACCTGATAGATGTTCATGATGTCTCCCTGGCAACGGCGCCAGAAATTCCTTTTGATGTCGCTTGAAACTACGTCGATATTTCCCCAAAGAGGAAGGGATGATGCAGTACAACTACGGTAGGTATTTCCCTCAGTTATGAAACCATGGTATCAATCCAGTAGGAGAACCAAGCAGCACTATGTAAATGGCACCTACACACAAAGAACAAATACTTGCAACCCAACGCGCAGGAGGGGTTGTCAATCCCTCCTAGGTAATGGCGCTAGAAATTGGCAAGTTGACGGGAGAATATTTGTGATAGATTGGATAAATAGCTCTTGATAAAATGTGAAATAAAATAAGTAATAAAAAAGTGCAGCAAGGTATTTTTGGGTTTTTGGAATGATAGTCTAACATTAAAAGCGAATAAAAATAGATCTCAAAGCAAATGTGATAAAGAATAGACCCCGGGGCCGTAGATTTCACTAGTGGCTTCTCTCAAGAAAATAGCACACGGTGGGTAAACAAATTACTGTTGGGCAATTGATAGAAGGTCAAATAATTATGACGATATCCAAGGCAATGATCAATATATAGGCATCACATCCAAGATTAGTAGAGTGACTCCTGCCTGCATCTACTACTATTACCCCACACATCGACTGCTATCCAACATGCATCTAGTGTATTAAGTTCATGTAGAAACGGAGTAATGCAATAAGAATGATCAAATGATGTAGATGAGATATATTCATGTTGGAATAGCCCCCATCTTGTTATCCTCAATAGCAATGATACATGCGTGTCTTGCTGCCCCTTCTGTCACTAGGAAAGAACACCGCACGATCGAACCCATAACAAAGCACCTCTTCCCATGGCAAGAAAAATCGATCTAGTTGGCCTAACTAAACCAAAGATTCGAAGAAGAAATATGAGGTTATAAATAATCATGCATATAAGAGATCAAAAGAAGACTCAAATAATATTCATGGATATAGATCTGATCATAAAATCAAAGGTCATCGGATCCCAACAAACATACCGCAAAAAGAGTTATCAAATATATCTCCAAGAGACCATTGTACTGGGAGTCAAAAGAGAGAGAGAAAGCCATCTAGCTACTACCTACGGACCCGTAGGTCTTCGTGAATTACTCACGCATCATCGGAGAGGCACCAATGAGGATGATGAACCCCGTCGTGATGGTGTCTAGATTGGATCTCGTGGTTCTGGTACTTGCGACGGCTCGAATTGTGCTTCGTCGACACCTCTAGGGTTTCTGGAATATTTGGGAATTGATAGGGCGAAGAGGCGGTGCGGGAGGTCATCGAGGTGGGCGCAACCCACCTGGGCACGCCTGGGCCTCCTGGCGCGCCCAGGTGTCTTGTGCTCACCTCGGGCCTCCCCTCTGTTACTTCTTTGGCCCACCGGGTATCTTCTGGTCCAGAAAAAATCTCCAAAAAGTTTCACTGCGTTTGGATTCTATTTGGTACTGATATTCTGTGAAGTAAAAAAGCAAAAAACAGCAACTGGCACTGGGCACTATGTCAATAGGTTAATCCCAGAAAATGATATAAAGTTGTTATAAAGTGATTGTAAAACATCCAAGAATTATAATGTAACAGCATGGAACAAGCAAAAATTATAGATGCGTTGGAGATGTATCAGCTTGCAAAGCTGAACGTGAAGTGCGGGATCGACAACCATTGGCGCAAACTAATTTTTCCGTAGTTCGATCTTCATGATGGACACCACATACATCTTCTACTTCCACACACCCTGCTGCAGCACCACCTACTTTATCTACTAACTCCAACCATGATACAAGAAAGCAAGCACAGTACCACCATCTGCCAAGAGCACACCATCCGGTCCCGCACAGAGCTCTTCTTCATACATGGCATCAACAGGGTAAAACATATGATGTTATATGTCATCATTACAAGGGTGGAGGTCACTATGCGAGCAAATGCCCATCTCCATGTGTGATGATTGTTACTGAGTATGGTGGGTATGAGTCCACTAGTGACTATGATGAGGAGACTTTAGCCCTTATTGCAAGTGAAGAACACGGCAGAGATGATTCTGAACAAGAGACACAATACATGGCTGTTGAAAATGCTGACAGGTATGAAAGTGTAGTTGCTCACGTGTTTTGAGTGTGCAGGTAACACAAGCTGAGCAAAATAAAAGACACAATTTGTTCCATACAAAGGGAGTTGTGAAGGAACATTATGTTTGCAGACTAAGGTATAGCCTAGCGGTGGAAAGGGGTTGATGCCTTCCCATACACCCAGGTTCAAGGTATGGTACTTGCAATTTGGGTTTGTTGCACCAATTATACTATAGGTGTCTCCCTTGCAGTCTTTCTGTCAAAAAAAGGAACATTATGTTTGCGTCATCATTAATGGATGGAGTTGTAAGAACTTGGCTAGCGTGGGTGGAGAAGCTATCTCTCACCACCTGACCACATCCTCATCCTTACTACATACAATGGTTTAACAATAGCGGCAAGGTTAAGGTAACACGTATTGTTCGTGTGCATTTTAGAATTGCTACATGTGCTGATTATGTTCATTGTGATGTGGTACCCATGCAAGCATGCTCTCTATTATTTGGTAGAGCATAGCAATTCGATAAAAAAATTGTACACCATGGTATGAAGAATCAGTGTACTCTTGTTCATAAGGATAATCATATTATTTTGCTTCCTATGGCTCCTGAACACATTTTGAAAGATGATATTAATAGATCTAGTAAAGCAAAACGGGAGCAGCATAAGAATGAAAATGAGATTGTGGCAAAAGAATTTGATCAACAAATGAAGCCTAATAACAAAGCATCATCTAGTGTTGCCTCTAAAATTAAATTGAAAAGTGCATGTTTACTTGCCACCAAATCTAATATTGATGGTCCAGATTTTAGAAAATATGTTTACTATGCTTTTGTGTGCAAAGAGGCATTATTTTAATTCGAGGATGTGCCTTCTTCTTTGCCTCCTGCTGTAATTTTGTAGGAGTTTGCTGACGTCTTTCCATAAGTTGTGCCACCGAAATTGCCACCTATTTGAGGGATTGAGCATCAGATTGACTTAATTCCCGGTGCTTCGCTGCCCAACCATGTGACATGCCATATCAATCCAGATGAGATGAAGGATATTATGCGTCAAGTACATGAGTTGCTCGACAAAGGTTATATACATGAATCTCTTAGTCCTTGTGTTGTTCCTATTATTCTAGTGTCAAAAAAGGATAATACATCACATATGTATGTTGATTGTAGATCCATTAATAATATTACTATTCTCTATCATCATCCTAAAACTAGGCAAGATGATATGCTTGATGAATTAAGTGGCTCTACCATATTCTCCAAAGTTGATTTGCGTAGTGGATACCATCAAATTCATATAAAATTGGGAGATGAATGGAAAACATCATTTAAAACAAAGTTCGGCTAATATGAGTGGTTAGTCATGCGTTTTGGGTTAATGAACGAAGTTTTACATGCTTTCATTGGATGATTTGTGGTAGTATATTTTGATGATATACTGATTTATAGTAGATCTTTGGAGGAACATTTGGAACATTTATGTCCTATTTTTATTGCTCTACATGATGCACATTTGTTGCTAACCTTGAAGTGCATCTTTTGCACCAATCGAGTATCCCTTCTTGGCTATGTTGTTACTCCACAAGGCATTGAAGTTGATAAAGCCAATATTGAAGCTAGTGAGAGTTGGCCGCGGCCCAAAACGTTCATACAGTGAGCAGTTTTCTTGGACTCGCTGGTTTCTATAGGCGTTTTGTGAGAGATTTCAGCACCATTGTCATGCCTCTCAATGAGCTTACAGAGAAGGATGTGCCTTTTGTTTGGGGTATCGCACAGGAAGAAGCCTTCACGGTATTGAAAGACAACTTAACACATGCTCCTTTACTCTAACTTCCTGATTATACTAAGATTTTTGAGCTTGAATGTGATGCTAGTGGAATTGGATTAGGAGGTGTGTTATTACAAGATGGTAAACCTGTTGCATACCTTTTGAAAAATTGAGTGGGCCTAGTCTAAATTATTCTACTTATGATAAGGAATTATATGCTCTTGTTTGGACTTTGGAAACATGGCAACATTATTTATGACCCAAAGAATTTGTTATGCATTTTGATCATGTGTCTTTGAAACACATTAGAAGTCAAGAAAAATTGAACCATAGACATGCTAAATGGGTTGAATTCATTGAGACTTTCCCTTGTGTCATTAAACACAAGATGGGTAAAAAATGTTATTGCTGATGCATTGTATCATCATTATACTATGCTTTCATAACTTGACTTTAAAATATTTGGTTTGGAGGCCATCAAAGATCAATATGTGCATGATGCTGAATTGTAAAAAGGGAGAACATGGAACAAGTTCGTCATGGATTTGTGTTTCGTGCTAACAAGCTATGCATTCCAGCTAGCTCTGTTCGTCTTTCGTTGTTGCAAGAGGCTCATGGAGGAGGATTAATGGGACATTTTGGCGTGAAGAAGACGGAGGACGTACTTTCTACACATTTCTTTTGGCCAAAGATAAGACTAGATGTTGAGTGTTTTGTTGCTCGCTGCACTACATATCAGAAAGCTAAGTCACGACTCAATCCTCATGGTTCATATATGCATTTGCCTGTACCTAGTGTTCCATGGGAGGATATATCTATGGACTTTGTTTTAGGTTTACATCGAACATAGAAGGGGAGGGATAGCACATTTTGTTTTCATGGACAGATTCTCAAAAATAACACATTTTATACCATGTCATAAAAGCGATGATGCTCCTAATGTTCTTGAATTATTATTTCATGAAATTATTCACTTGCATGGTGTGCCAAATACAATTGTTTCAGACCATGATACTAGATTTCTTAGCCACTTTTGGAGATGTTTATGGGCTAAGTTGGGGACTAAACTACTATTAGTACTACATGTCACCCCCAAACTGATGGACAAACTGAAGTAGTCAATAGAACATTGTCTACTATGCTTAAGGCTGTTTTGAAAAATAATCTGAAAATGTGGGAAGAATGCTTGCCTCATATTAAATTTGTTTATAATCGTTCGCTGCATTCTACTACTAAGATGTGCCATTTTGAAATTGTTTATGGTTTCCTACCTCGTGCACCTATTGATTTGTTGCCTCTTCCATCTTTGGAGAAGGTTAATTTTGATGGTAAACAACATGCTGAATTGATATTAAGAATGAATGAGTTAACTAAGGAAAACATTGAGCGTACAAATGCTAAATACAAACTTGCTGGAGATAAGGGTAGAAAACATGTTGTCTTTGCACCTGGAGATCTTGTTTGGTGACATTTACACAAAAAAAGGTTTACTTACTTGTGCAAGTCAAAACTTATGCCATGTACTGATGGTGCTTTGAAGGTATTAGAGAAAATAAATGATAATGCATACAAACTTGAGCCGCCTGGAGATTTTGGGGTTAGTCCCATTTTTAACATTGCAGATTTGAAGTCTTATGTGGGTGAGGAATGTGAGCTTCTGTCGAGGATGACTCCAATTCAAGAAGGGAAGGATGATGAGGACATCACTGCTACAGTTACACCCACAACTCCTGCTGCTACATATATTGGACCAATTATTAGAGCTCGTGCACGCCAACTAAATTACCAGGTACTTTCCTTTCTTGGTAACGATTCTAATTTTCATGAGAATATGATGTTGCCTAAATTGGATACTTTTGTTTTGCCAACAAATGAAGGATCGAGCATGGACAAGAAGGATGAACGTTGGAGCATGATGTAGCGCCCAAGATGCGATTCTATCCCAATCACGTGATGAATTCATGATTGGGGCACAACCGCATTTCGAGCGCATAGCAAGGTGGATATCATTACAACATAACATGTACTGAATGGATGAGAATACAAGATAAAGGCTTACACTCGCCACAAGCTACATCATGAATACATCAATACATCAATACATAGCAATCATCATACAGGAGAGCAGGATCTGACTACGGATGAAATCAAATGAAAAAGAAGAATGACATCCACCCTGCTAATCCCAGGCTCCCCGACCCAAAACCCAACCCTTGATCGAAGAAGAAGAAGAACTCCAAAAGCAAGCAAGCATCGCTCTCACGTCAACGCTTCGCATAATTTGCACCTGCAACTGTTGTTGTAGTAATCTGTGAGCCACGAGGACTCAGCAATCCCATTACCATGGGTATCAAGACTAGCAAAGCATAATGGGTATGGAATGGATAAGTGGTGAAGTTGTAGCAAGCGACTAAGCATTGTATGGTGGCTAACTTACGAGTACAAGAATAAGATCAGAAACTACGCAACGGTCGCAACTAGTAATGACCAAGAAGTGATCCTTACTACTTACGTTCAAACATAACCCCACCGTGTTCTCTTCTCGCACTCATTCGAAAAGAGACCGTCACGGTTACGCACATGGTTGGTGTATTTTAATTCGAATCTGGTGTCAAGTTCTCTACAACCGGACATTAAAAATTCCCATCTGCCACATAATCGCGGGCACGACTCTTGAAATTTTAAACCCTGTAGGGGTGTCCCAAGTTAGCCCATGACAAGCTCACGATCCACGGAGATAATCCTCCATCTCGGGACCCTCCGACCAGACTCGGAATCCCGGTGCACAAGACATTTCGACAATGGTAAAACAAGTCCAGCAAGACCTCCCGATGTGCCGACACCCTGATAGTAGCCGTGCATATCTCGTCTCAGGCCACGATCGGATGGGTCAAGCTACGAGTAAAACCAGATCCTCGGGTTCCTCGTGGTGGCCCCGCAGGTTGCCCGTTTGGGGCCAACACCTTCAGCACTGGCCCCCTGTATTATGTTGAAAAGAATCCTCGGAGACGCGACCCCTATGCTAATTAATTAATTATCAGGTTTATTTATTATGTTGGGCAAATGGTAAAACCAATGTTGGGCCTTGTTGGAAGAGTTTTATTCAAAACGAACTGTCAAGAGGGGCCCATAAACCCTCATCGTGTTAGGAATGCAAAATCAAGGAACATAACACCGGTATGACGGAAACTAAGGCGGCAATAGTGGAACAAAACACCAGGAAAAAGGACAAGCCTTCCACCCTTTACCAAGTATATAGATGCATTAATTCAATAAGAGATATTGTGATATCCCATGATATCCATGTCCCAACATGGAACAACCTGCAAATGCACCTGCAACTAGCAATGCTATAAGAGGGGCTGAGCAAAGTGGTAACATGGCCAAACAACGATTTGCTGGGATGGTAAAAAGGCTAGAGGCTGTTCCATGGCATATTGGGATGCTTGATAAACAAGTGGTGGTAGCGCGACATAGCGATAGCATCGAGACAACTAGCATAGCAAAGATAGTAGTGAGATCCAAGGTGACGGTCATCTTGCCTGAAATCCCACTAGGAAGAAGAACGATTCCATGAATAAGACGAACCAATGTAATCGAACGGATCCTCACAATCGCAACATACCGAAACTATCAAGAAAAGCAACACCAGAAAGAAGCAAACAACACGGTAAACCAACAAGCACAAACATGGCATGATGCACAATCAAATATGATGCATGTCTAGTTTAATGAGGCATGGCATGACAAAGTTGCAACAAACAATACTACAAGTTAAGCGAAGCTCAGTATGCAATGAGTTGCATATTGAAGAAACACCACATTTAATTATTTAGTTCGCTCTCATTTAATATACTCAACAATATTAAATGTTGTTAAACATGGCAAGAGGTGAAGCAAACATGAACTACCTATCTAGGCAAGTTTAAATGAGGCTGAAAACAACAAACAACAATTCCGGTAAATCCCCACATGTCATATAGCAATTCAATGCAAGACAATATTAAACATTTTAAATGTTGTTATGATGATGCAGATGAAAAATACATGTTTTATGCATTTTTTGAAAATGTTGACAATAGCATGTTATGAAGCATTCGGTCACCATGGAGGAACGAAAGGGGTGCCACGTCAATGACAACGGAAATGGTGCCACTGCAACATTCCAATGATCTGACAACTCATCGAGATGTTGGTGCAAAAGAAAGTGTGGATGAACGGAACATGAAAAAGATGGTGGGGTGATCCCGGTTACCGGGTTCCCACGGGTCGACGACATGGCAAACGAGGAGGAACGTGCAATGACAACTCGGACACGGTGCAAACACGAGCATCTCATACAACACAGATGCATTCGTTTGTGGATGTCGTCTCGGGGTTATACCTTTGAAGTGTGCTTTCGGGACGGAACGAGTTCGATGCGGTGTAGATGGAAGTAGAAGTTCTCGGGATGGTCGTAGTGGAAGTAGAGGTTCACATTTTGTAGATGTTCGGGGTCACGGCGAGGAACTTGACATCCACGGAGTCTTCGAGGGTCGACAGTAGTGGTACACACATTGTCGGGGTACTTGTGGGTCCGGTCTCGGCGACGGTAGGTGCACACTTCTCGACGAGGTACTCGTGGTCTTGGCAACGGTAAACAAACTTGATGCTTGTGGTACACGGGTATTTAGGCGGCAGTAGTCGTACGACGTAGATGAACTTGACGGGTCCTCGACGTCCTGGTACTTGGCGTCCACTCGGCCTTGACGGTGATGAAACGAAACGCGATGGTTATGGTACTTGGCGCCCAGGGGCTTCGCGGGTTATTCCTGTACTTGGCGTTCGGTGCGGTACTTGCTTGTGCTCACGACCGAGGTCATGGGCGGGCACTGCATGCCCTAGCGCGGGCGCACGAAGCAGAGGAGCGGGACGACGTGCCTTGGGGACGCGGTCAATGACGCCGCTGGCTCGGGTGGGCGCTCGTCAGCAGGCAGCGAAGCGAGCTGCTGCTGCTCGATGAAGGCGGCGGCGCGGCCGTATGCGAAGCTCCGCGAGGACGGCCGTGGTTGGGAGCCCAGCAGGACTAACGAAGGAGGTCTGGTGGGGGTGCGAGGTCGAAGCAGCATGAGGGAGCAGGCAGGCGAAGGGGCGCGCGAGGCAGTTGGAGCAAAGGACGCAATCGGTGGCACTGTCAACAGCTAGGGAGGCCGGCAGACGACGGGTAGCAGCGGAGGTTGTTGGCTGGCGCAGGGCTCGCCGGAGCATCCGGTGCTCGCGGAGGCGGACACATGATGCAGGGGAGCAACGGAGGCATCACATCGAACGACGGTGATGTACATGAGGTGGCCGACGTTCGCCATACGAGCTCGGGGAGGAAGGAGGCATCAGGCAGTGTGCGGACATGGAGAAGAGGGAGGACAGAGCGGTGACAGGAGGAAGAACGGGCGAGGTGGCACGCGCGAGGTATGGGGATGACAAGGGGCAGGACCGGGCGGCGAGGTCCGACGACCCGGCGATGGGGCGTGCTGGCGATGATGGGGATCGGGCGCGAGGGCTCCTGCATGCGTGGGTGGTGGCGGCGGAATGGAACGAGGAGGAGGGGTTCGAGGACAAGGGTTCATTCAGGCTAGGGTTAAGAAGGGGTTAGGTGTGTTGTGGGAACGGGTGGGCCTGGCTTGTCAGGCCCAAGAGGCCGACCTGCTGGGAGGACCAAGTGGCCAGCTAGGCTTCTCTTCTCTCTCTCTCTCTCTCTTATTTCCTTTAGCAGAAAAGAATTAGAGAGAAGAAAAGAAAGAGAGGGTTACAGAAAGAATTTGCGCATGGGGGTAATTTTCCCGGACTCATAAAAATGAGCTAAATCCCAGAAAAATGGAGTGGGCAAGATTGTGAGGATTAAATTCAAAGTCATTTGAATTTAATTCAAAAGGTTTGAATAAGGACTAGGATTTTTGAAGTGCCCGAAAATATTGAGACTTTAGGAGGAGCCTCAATAAAAGAGATAAGAATTGTTGGCAAAGTTTGAGGCAAGGAATTGAGATAGAAAATGCATGGAACTTAAACTAAAGGTGTGTTATGGTGATTCCAAAGTTAATGGAACATTTTAATATAACTCCCTAATAATATTGGAGGACTTTTATATGTTATAAAGAGAAATCACCATGTGCATTTCCCTCGATTTAAATGGACCAAAGATCCATGTAATTTATTTAGCTGAGTTTTAAAAAGGGTTGCAGGATGACATGATGCAATGCACATGATGCAAAGATGAATGCAATGAACAAAACAAATCACACGACAAATCTCGGAATCCATGGAAGGCATCTGGAGCATCGGTCTTGGGGCGTCACAACTCTCCTCCACTTACAAGAGATCTCGGCCCGAGATCTAAGGATGGCACCGGGGAGAAACGGAAGAGGAAGTGGTAAAACAAAGTTGCTTCTTTGACAAACGAGTGAAACCAATGAACCATGAGAGGTTGAAAAGTTGAAAGAAAGAACACAACAAAGTTGAACACAACTGAGAGCACTTCGGTAGAAAAGAGAAACAAGGAACACGATGTGAACCTTGGAGGTTGCAAAGCTATGAATGACGAGGACAGTGGACAAGAAGGAATTGAAATCACTCTGGTTGAAACGAGATAAACAAGGAACAGTTAAGAACAAATTCGGGCATCACTCCGGTTGAAAAGAGATGCAAGATTTGATAAGATGAAAAGAACTTGGATAGAGGACACCACACTCCGGTTGAATGGAAAATCAAGGAAAAGAACATTATCTTTACAAAATGAGATGATGGGTCGAAGAGAGCAACATCACAATGCCTCTGGAACAAATGAAAGAATGGAATGAAAAGAACGGAGAAGAAACAACATGTTCTACCTCAAATGAATTTGAGAGAGCATCCTTAAAAAGAAGGATTGAACGGAGTTGTTGAAAAATCAGCAACAAAAGAATAAACTTGTGGTGGGCTTATGGAAACAACTCCAAACTTAGAGGTGAATACATGCCACTACGGAAAACAATTGATTGCTTAAGAGAAACACAGAGATGAAAGCTCTTTCACCGAGAAGAGACGGAGAAACTTGGATCATTGATGAGCACCACAAATAGCAACAATCCTTAGGATAGGCTTTAGGTGAAATCCACTCCAAGATAACTCCAAGGAAGAAATTACGAGTTGAGAAGAGCTCATGCTTGAAGAAATTGATGGGTTTAACTATCTCATTCTTGACAACTGTTGAATCATGAAACACGAAGGGGCATTGCCAAGAATGACATAAAACCACCTCAAAAGATAAGGTAGAAAGAATTTCACTTCAGAACGCAAAATGAAGAATGCTTGAGCTCCTCCAACAAGAATCTTGAAGAACACTCCGAGAATGAATTAAATCCTTGATGAACCACCATGAAGAAACTCTCGAAGAACTCCAGTGGTCGCAAAGAAAGGAAGCTTGAAAATAATAAGATGAATCCTTGCATTGATTAGATGGAGCTTCGCGATGATATAACCGAGCAAACTTGGAACTCCGAAAAATAAAGATGAACAATTGAAACCAAGAATTTTGATGAACCTCCGGAATAAGGAATTGAATTTACTCAATGAAACAAGAATAAGAATTACATTATGCTTATCATTCATCAATTAAATTGATGACCAATGGATTTGGCATACTACTCATTCTCGTTGAAAGGGGTTAAGGATAGATATAGCGCAAACTTGGGAAAGTCTTGAACGAACCACCGGTAGGAATTGAAAAAGAATGTAGCAAAGGGACGAATCACCGGGAAGAATTAGAAAACGAATGAATATACTTGGGGAAATTTAGATACAAGAGAATGAAGAGATCACGAGCTGACTAGGGAATACTTGAGCGATGCACCGGTAAGGTTTGGATAACGAGAGCTGAAGGCTGAGAATGAATAAACCCGAAATGATGGCCTTCGTATGAATAAAATGGAAAGAACTCATGAAATGCTTCGGATGGGTATGAAAATAATTCTCATGACTAGAAATGATTTGAGAGGATGGCATGAAGCTAGAACCATGAATCTTCGAGAGAAGGGACAAGATTTAGAGAAAACACTTCTTCGGTCTTCAAAAGCTGAGAATGGCGATGGGAAACACCACCATGAATTGTTGAGACACTCCGGAACAATGAAGAATATAAATGTTGAGCCAAAGATGAAAAGAATTTGAAAGCGATCATGGAGAAGGCATCTGACTGATGATAATTCATTCTTACATCACACTTTTGAAAAAGAATTTGAGAATAACTCCAAAAGAAATTAGAAGAGTCAGGTAAGATCCTGGGAAAAGACCTGTGGGTTATGGGCCCACTCAAAGAAACATCATTGAAATGATTTTTAAAGAGAGATTGCACTGGTTGAACTAAGTGGCTTGAATGAGATAACAACCTCGAAATAGCTTGAACGGATTGAGAATGGAAACACAAGTCTTTTGAGATATCTTCAACACCCTGGAACAAATGAATAGCGAGAGGTGAAAGATTAAGAGGTGCACCGACATGAAAAGCATTTGAAACGAGGAAAGGGATATGATCAACACCGAAAGCTTGAATTTAGTCCACCCGAGAAGAAAAAAACAAGAACGAAGGATGATAAACCGGAAGCTTCCTTAGCATCTTCATGATAAATCACCGGCTAAGAACATTCAAGGAAAGAATGAAAATAACTTCACATCAATAAAATGGATACCTGATTGAGAATTTTGATTTCTTGAAGAATAAGGGTGGGAGGGTGGAAATATAAAGAATACTTAGGACGGATGGAATGGACACCACGGAGAAAACTTAGAATCAATCCTGTAAATGGTGAAATGATCGGATCCACTTGAAGAGAAGCACATTGGTTGGAAGAATTGTCATGACAATCTCGATGATCAAGAAGAATTAGCACTCCCATAGAAATATGAGAACATCGCTTAGGAAAAAGGTATGTAATCAACACTTGACATTGAAGCAACTCAAATACCACAACTCAAAACAAAACAAGGGATTGGCTTACGAAATAAGCCGGAAACAAATACATAAACCCTCAAACATTTGTTGGAAAGATAAACCTAGGTAACTACTTGAATTCCCACCTATGAACTCCCAAAATTCTCTGGTTATGCAATCTGGTGTTGGGAATATAGGGAGGCACAAATATCTCACACAACTAACAAATCCTACACTCCAATTGTATCAATCCATAAACACATAACCAAGAAAACCTCGAAAATCGTGTACCTCAGACCTTCGAAAACATTTTTATACTAGATGTGGCAATACATTTGATCGCTCTCCCCAGTAATGGGTGTCGTCAAACTACTCTCACCACAAAGAGTATAGAAGTGTTTTCGATGTCGGCGTCCTCTAGTATTCGGAACTGAAATGATAAGCACTGTGACAAAAACACCTTGGAGCTCAACTCCCCGGGACACTGCCACAATCCCTAAATGACAGGAGGCACCAAGACAGAATCCCCGTCACAGTGATATCGCAACGATCCAACAATACCCACGTGATCCTAAAAAATTTTGAGTGAAAAAAGATAGAAGAGTGGGAAAACACCTATGCCACGAGTCCTCACTAGAGCGATGAAGGGGATAAGGAGTAAAAACAATTCCTACTCTCCGATATAACTAGACTCAAAATAGTTTTCTTCTAGACTCAACAACAGCAGTGGTTCATTCAATCAAGGGGGCTCCTAAAGTCGGTAAGGCTCTGATACCAACTTGTAGCATCCAAGATGCGATTCTATCCCAATCATGTGATGAATTCATGATTGGGGCACAACCGCATTTAGAGCGCATAGCAAGGTGGATATCATTACAACATACCATGTACCGAATAGATGAGAATACAAGATAAAGGCTTACACTCACCACAAGCTACATCATGAATACATCAATACATAGCAATCATCATATAGAAGAGCAAGATCCGACTATGGATGAAATCAAACGAAAAAGAAGAACGACATCCACCCTGCTAATCCCAGGCTCCCCGACCCAGAACCTAACCCTTGATTGAACAAGAAGAAGAAGAAGAACTCCAAAAGCAAGCGAGCATCGCTCTCACGTCAACGCTTCGCATAACCTGCACCTGCAACTGTTGTGGTAGTAATCTATGAGCCACGAGGACTCAGCAATCCCATTACCATGGGTATCAAGACTAGGCAACCTTAATTGGTATGGAATGGACAAGTGGTGAAGTTGCAGCAAGCGACTAAGCATTGTATGGTGGCTAACTTACGAGTGCAAGAATAAGATGAGAAACTACGCAACGGTCGCAACTAGTAATGATCAAGAAGTGATCTTGAAGTACTTGCGTTCAAACATAACCCCATCGTGTTCTCTTCTCGCACTCATTCGAAAATAGACCGTCACGGTTACGCACATGGTTGGTGTATTTTAATTCGAATCTGGTGTCAAGTTCTCTACAACCGGGCATTAAAAATTCCCATCTGCCACATAACCTCGGGCACGGCTCTTGAAAGTTTAAACCCTGTAGGGGTGTCCCAACTCAGCCCATGACAAGCTCACAATCCGCAGAGACAATCCTCCATCTCGGGACCCTCCGACCAGACTCAGAATCCCGGTGCACAAGACATTTCGACAATGGTAAAACAAGTCCAGCAAGACCTCCCGACGTGCCGACACCCTGATAGTAGCCACGCATATCTTGTCTCAGGCCACGATCAGATGGGTCAAGCTACGGGTAAAACCAGATCCTCGGGTTCCCTGTGGTGGCCCTGTAGGTTGCCCGTTTGGGACCAACACCATCAGCACTGCCCCCTGTATTATGTTGAATAATCCTCGGGTAGCACTAACTCCCTATGCGTCAAATTTAATATCAGGTTTAATTATTATGTTGGGCAAATGGTAAAACCAATGTTGGGCCTTGCTGGAAGAGTTTTATTCAAAGCGAATTGTCAAGAGGGGCCCATAAACCCTCACCTGTTAGGGACGCAAAATCAAGGAACATAACACCGGTATGACGGAAACTAGGGCGGCAAGAGTGGAACAAAACACCAGGCAAAATGCCGAGCCTTCCACCCTTTACCAAGTATATAGATGCATTAATTAAATAAGAGATATTGTGATATCCCATGATATCCATGTCCCAACATGGAACAACTGCAACTGCACCTGCAACTAGCAACGCTATAAAGGGGCTGAGCAAAGCGGTAACATAGCCAAACAACGGTTTGCTAGGATGGTGGAAAAGGTTAGAGGCTATCATGGCAATTTGGGAGGCTTGATAAACAAGTGGTGGGTAGCGCGACATAGCGATAGCATCGAGACAACTAGCATAGCAAAGATAGTAGTGAGATCCAAGGTGACGGTCATCTTGCCTGAAATCCCGCTAGGAAGAAGAACGAGTCCATGAAGAAGACGAACCAACGTAGTCGAACGGATGCTCACAATCACAACATACTAGAACTATCGAGAAGAAGCAACACCGGAAAGAAGCAAACAACACGGTAAACCAACAAGCACAAACATGGCATGATGCATAATCAAATATGATGCATGTCAGGTTTAATGAGGCATGTCATGACAAAGTTGCAACAAACAATACTACAAGTTAAGTGGAGCTCAATATGCAACGAGTTCCATATTGAAGAAACACCACATTTAATTATTTAGTTCGCTCTCGTTTAATCTACTCAACAATATTAAATGTTGTTAAACATGGCAAGAGGTGAAGCATACATGAACTACCTATCTAGGCAAGTTTAAATGAGGCCGGAAACAACAAACAACAATTCCGGTAAATCCCCACATGTCATATAGCAATTCAATGCAACCCTATTTTAAACATTTTAAATGTTGTTATCATGATGCGAATGACATATACATGTTTTATGCAATTTTTGAAAATGTTGACAATAGCATGTTATGAAGCATTCGGTCACCATGGAGGAACGAAAGGGGTGCCACGTCAATGACAACGGAAATGGTGCCACTGCAACATTCCAATGATCTGACAACTCATCGAGATGTCGGTGCAAAAGAAAGTGTGGATGAACGGAACATGCAAAAGATGGTGGGGTGATCCCGGTTACCGGGTTCCCACGGGTCGACGACATGGCAAACGAGGAGGAACGTGCAATGACAACTCGGGCACGGTGCAAACACGAGCATCTCATACAACACAGATGCATTCGTTTGTGGATGTCGTCTCGGGGTTATACCTTTGAGTGTGCTTTCGGGACGGAACGAGTTCGATGCGGTGTAGATGGAAGTAGACGTTCTCGGGATGGTCGTAGTGGAAGTAGTGGTTCACGTTTCGTAGATGTTTGGGGTCATGGCAACGACCTTGACGTCCACAGAGTCTACGAGGGTCGACGGTAATGGTACACACGTTGTCGGGGTACTTGTTGGTACGGTCTTGGCGACGGTAGATGTACACTTCTCGATGAGGTACTCATGGTCTTGGCAACGGTAAACAAACTTGATTCTTGTGGTACACGGGTATTTAGGCAGCAGTAATCGTACGACGTAGATGAACTTGACGGGTCCTCGACGTCCTGGTACTTGGGGTTCACTCAGCCTTGACGGTGATGAAACGAAATGCGATGGTTGTGGTACTTGGCGCCCAGGGGCTTCACGGGTTATTCCTATACTTGGCGTTCCGTGCGATACTTGGTTGCGCTCACGACCGAGCTCATGGGCGGGCGCTGCATGCCCAAGCGTGGGTGCGCGAAGCAGAGGAGCGGGATGACGTGCCTTGGGGACGCCGTCAACGACGCCGCTGGCTCGGGTGGGCGCTCGTCAGCAGGTAGTGAAGCAAGCTGCTGCTGCTCGATGAAGGTGGCGGCACGGCCGTATGTGAAGCTCCGCGAGGGCGAGTGAGGTTGGGAGCCCAGTAGGACTAACAGAGGAGGTCCGGTGGGGGTGCGAGCTCGAAGCAGCAGGAGGGAGCAGGTAGGCGAAGGGGCGCGTGAGGCGGTCGGAGCAGAGGACGCAATTAGTGGCCCCGTCAGCAGCTAGGGGAGGCCGGCGGATGACGGGTAGCAGCAGAGGTTGTTGGCCGGCGCAGTGCTCGCCAAAGCATCCGGTGCTCATGGAGGCGGAGGCATGGTGCACGGGAGCGACGGAGGCGTCACACCGAATGACGGCGATGCACAGGAGGTGCCCGACGTTCGCCATACGAGCTCGTGGAGGAAGGAGGCACCGGGCAGCGCACGGACATGGAGGAGAGGGAGGACGCAGTGGTGACAGGAGGAAGAACGGGCGAGGTGGCATGCACGAGGTAGGGGGGCGACAAGGGGCAGGACCGGGCGCCGAGGTCCGGCGACTCAGCGATGGGGCACCCTGGTGATGATGGGGATCGGGCGCGGGGCCTCCTGCATGCGTGGGTGGTGGTGGCGTAAAGGAACGAGGAGGAGGGGTTTGAGGAGAAGGGTTCGGTCGGGCTAGGGTTAAGAATGGGTTAGATGGGCTGTGGGAACGGCAGGGCCTAGCTTGTCAGGCCCAAGAGGCCGACCTGCTGGGAGGACCAAGTGGCCAGCTGGGTTTCTCTTCTCTCTCTCTCCTATTTCCTTTAGCAGAAAAGAATTAGAGAGAAGAAAAAGAAAGAGAGGGTTAAGGAAAGAATTTGTGCATGGGGGTAAGTTTCTCGGACTCATAAAAAATAGCTTAATCCCAAAAAAATGGAGTGGGGAAGATTGCGAGGATTAAATTCAAAGTGATTTGAATTTAATTCAAAAGGTTTGAACAATGACTAGGATTTTCGAAGTGCCCGAAAATATTGAGACTTTAGGAGGAGCCTCAATAAAAGAGATAAAAATTGTTGGCAAAGTTTGAGGCAAGGAATTGAGATAGAAAATGCATGGAACTTAAACTGCAGGTGTGTTATGGTGATTCCAAGGTTAATGGAATATTTCAATATAGCTCCCTAATAATATTGGGATACTTTTATATGTTGTAAAGAGAAATCACCATGTGCATTTCCCTCGATTTTAATGGACCGAAGATCCATGCAATTTATTTAGGTGAGTTTTAAAAAGGGTTGCTTGATGACATGATGCAAAGATGAATTCAACGAACAAAACAAATCACACGACGAATCTCGGAATCCATGAAAGGCATCTGGAGCGCCGGTCTTGGGGCGTCACACATGATCAAGCATGGAGATGATGGCGTGTGCAAGGGGAACAAGAACAGAATTTCTGGTGCAGTTTTCAGCACTTTGGAACCACCATGATGACATCCAAGGACATGGAAGAAATATACAAGACAAGACGACCTTTCATAAATTTCGTCCATAACTTAATATAGGTGTTGCGCCACCTTATTTTGGGCCAATCGCATGTGATTTCAAAATACAACTTCGTAGGCTATTTTTATAGTCCGTATTGTAGGGGAAACGACCCAGGAGGTGTTTTAGTACCACCTTGCCAAGGGTGGACGAAATCCCCTCTCTTTTCCCCTATAAATACAACCCTTAAGGCAACGTTTAGACTTGGATTTTGTTTATATTAAAGTTCGCCATAGCTGCAACTCGCATCCTTCATTTGTGTTCAACGACCAGACCAAGACGTCACAGAATCCCACTTGATTAATAAAACTTTCCTCTTACATTCGCAGTATCCAGATTGCAATCTGAGTTTCTTGCTTGTTCTTTGTTTGCCTGCAGGAAATAGACCCTAGTGGTAAGGTTGATCGTGCTCCGGCATGGTCAATAGCCTCTCAGAGTTGGTTTAGCGATTGCTAAGGTGCAATGTCATCGCACGTTTTGTAGTCAGATCATCAAAGTCAACTTCCACAGAAAATGATAGCTATCTCATCGAAACATCGGGACACCTTGGCCTCTATTAGCGGGTGGGAGGGTTGGGCCGTTGGAAAAGCCATGTAACAAATAGCCTTCCAATTTTTTGGGAGCTTATGGGCCCCGCGTGGATAATCCTTTAAAAACATGGCCAATACTTGCATGCCAAACGAGGGCTCAAGCTTTGCGGGTGAACTTGTGGATCCATTTCCTCTCCATTGGCCACTTAGACGACCGATGTAGGGGAGGTGTTTCTCGATACCTTGGCTTTGGACAGTAGTTTACGTTATTTCATTTTGACATAGGGCGGCGTTCGGATGGATGGTGATGGTTCATCTTCAAGTCAATCTTTCGGAATCTGATCCTCCTTGAGTTTGTCCAATGGGCCGAAGTCGAGAGAGCTTCGACATAGATTTATGTTGTCTCTTTGGGAGCGATGAGGTTAGAACTTCTCGTCATGTGTACATGACAACAAGATTTGATGTGGGTCACTTCAAAACGGTTTAAGGGTTAAAAAAAGAATGAGAACAGAGGGAAAGAAGCCCCCTGTCTTATTCTTATAGGAGAATGAGGAGACTCGAACCCGGGCCAGCGACAACAACCTTTGTGTTGTCCATCACTCCAGCCAGGAGAGCTCCTTAAGGGCACACGCACCTTTGTGTTGGATCAACCTCGGTTCAATGGTTCAATGGCATGATTCGGCTTAGGGAGCATTGGTCCTTAAGGGCACGCGCACGAATACATCCCAAGTGTCATCGGCATGGTCAATCTGGCTACGGTAGGGGAGCGGCGACATCGATGGTCATTCTAGCAGCGGTAGTTGTTGTTTATAATAGATATGTGTCCTATTCTCGAGAAGAAAAGGAAAAAAAAAAGAGGACGCTATAGCGTGTGGGCGTCTTTGGTGCGTGTAGCGCAGGGCAGGTCCCGGTGGCAATTATTCTGGATTTCCAGATCCGTCGCTTTCCCTCTGCGGTGTAGTAGGGGAGGAGCTGCCGAGCCTTTAACACGCTATAAACAGGTTCTCATATCACCTCCCCTTATATAAGTAGAGGAGCTTATCTGACAACTGGCTAGCACCGCGTCCACCCATCCATACGTCGGGTTCCATCACCGAATTAATTTCGCGCTTCTCACAAAGGAAAGCAGAATAAAAGACGGATGAAAATTTTCCACCTACACGTCGCACGTGCCATTGGCGTTCCGACACGTGGCGTGTGCCACGCACTGCCTGTATCACATGCCGCTCCTTGCTTTGACCGTTCTCCTAGTGGACCCCGCCGCCAGGGCTGTAGCACGGGCAAGCTCGAGTGGATGAGGGCATGGGGGGTGTGGGTAATTGCGTATCGAGCCACTGATCGGGAGTTTGTCTCGGAAGTCGTGGAGGGGCACTTCAGGAAAAGGCCTAAGGGAATCCACGGTCCTTTTGGGGTGGTGGGGCTCAGATCGCGGCCGTCCGTATCTGCGCGGCAGTGGGGATCACATGCGTGAGAAGAGAGATCTTCTGTGCCTGGGGCGCTGCTTTGCTGCTTTTTTTTTAACACAGTACAGACGCAAGCGCTCATATAAACGTGCATACACTCACATTTATAAACGCACACATACACATGCACACCCTATCCCTATGAGCACCTTTGACAGACTGAACCGGCATATTATTTTAAGATTTTACGAAGTCAACGTAGGCGCCTCGTAGTCGACGGGAACGTCTTCTCCCATTGAAAGTGTATCGCCGGAATTTCTGAAATAAATCCAGGATAAATGCGAGCACTAGGATTTAAACCCTGGTGAGTTGGAGATACCACTGTCCACCTAACCATCTCAACCAGAGGTTGGTTCGCACTTTGCTGCTTTCTCAAGCACCGTGGGAAGTCGACAAGCGATAATTGTGGAGAAATGTACAGATAATATCTGTAATTTATCAATCCACACGCTAGTACTCCCTCCATCACGGTATACATGACACGCTTCAACAATCTCTGGGACCAAAGTAACTAGTGATTGGACTCGAAAATAGTTTCGGGAGTTATACCATGGCACCTAATTACTGGAGAAATTAATGCATACACACATACGTAGAGTGCTTCCACTGAACATACACACATGCATGCATTTATTTCACCGGCGTACACACCGGCATAGAGAGAAAATTGTGGGCTTGATTGCAGTTATCATGTCCTAATTAATTAGGCATTAAACCAAACACGTCTAAAATCCCTATGTGGTGGAAATGCATGAGAATTGAAGCGTGTCGTGTAAACTGTGACGTGTGACGGAGGGACTTTTTTTTTTTTGAAAGCAAAGCAACGCTTTCTTAACGGTGCTCGGGCATATCACCTGCCACACAAACATCCACTTGGGCTGGTACATCAGACTTTCACTCGACCCCATAGTTTTCAGGGTACATACGTCCCAGACTTGCTAACTCATAAGCAACTGAATTAGCACTACGACGGCAGAATTTAATTACATGTTTAGAAAACCAAAGTTTGAGCCGGTATTTTGTATCCCCGATGACGGCAGCGAAGGGTGATGAATCAACTGTCCGAATGTCTAGGGCTTCTGCCAGCAATTGTGAGTCAGTTTCAAACTCTGCCCGTATGATGCCCATCTCTGCCGCAAATAAATCTGAGAACGGTTTCATACTTAAACCATACTTGAACCATACCCATACATGTATCTCTCAAAACCATAGTTGAACCATACCCATTTAATGCCATTTTCAGCCCAACCAAAACTAAACCATCTATTTTTTCCACCCAAACCAATTTAAACCCAATACATAACCGTGGGTTTAAACCCAATACATAACTATGGGTTTGCTTCAATGTATATATATGATTGCACAAATCGACATGTCAAGAAGCAAATGGTATAGAAAAGACATAAGTGCATCTACAATAGTTTGGGAACAAAGTTATCGTTGAGATATGGTCAACACACAGCAAGTGTCAAAAAGACAATGCCCACTACTAAAAAGCTCACTGACAAGTGTATTAAAACCAATTGCTTAGCTAAAGCACAAGCAAACACATTCGATTTGCATGTGGTGTTTTCCCATAATACATAATTACATAGTGCATCGCAACACGTAGGCGGATCAAAGATACTCGTTGTCGATGCGTCGTTGCTTATTGCACATAACCAATGCCCAGAAACCGGTTTGGACCCATAGTTTATAACCGTTAATAACCAAACTGTTTAAGCCCATAACCAACTATACCCAAATTGGTTTCTTCACATACCCAAACCAAAACCAAACTAAAAAAGATTTAGCCCAATAAAACCTGAACCAATCAAACCCAAAGTAATAACCGAACCGTTTCACCCAGTTTTTTAATAACCATTCTCAGGTTTAGCCGCAAATGACACAGCCTTGGACATAGCTTGTACTTCCGCAGCAAAGGCATCTTGGACATGCTCCTTCCTTCCAGCTCGTGCTCCCACCACTATGCCCTCGCTAGTTCGTGCGATGACGCCCCACCCAGAATGGCTCTCCCCTGGAACGAAAGCACCATCAAAATTAAATTTGACCATTCCTTCATGAGGTGGCCACCACTTCTGGTCCCACAGTTTTTTGGCCGACGGGAAATAGACCTGCATATAGTCCAGCACACAGCTGCGCGTGCGCCTCGCGACTTCGTCGGCTGACGTAGCAAGTTCTCCCTTTCTCACTTTATTTCTAGTGCCCCACCACATCCACTAGAAGGTGAGGATTTTCATACGCTTTTTAACATCTAGTGCCCATATGTAGTCCATCATCGCATGCATGGAAGAAATTGTTTCCAACTCTCTTCTTTCATTCTCCAAGGCGAGCTCCCTGCAAACCTCCTTAACAGACCTGCATTTGATAAATAGGTGCCCTCCATCTTCATCAGCACGTTGACAGAAGAAACATCTCGTGCTCTCCACCTTTATCCCCCGCTTCTGTATATTCATCAAGAGAGCTAGTGATTCATGCCGCATTCTCTAAGTGAACATCTAGACATTCCGCGGGCAAGGAAGCTTCCAAACTCTTTTCCAAGAGTCACCCCTGCAACTATTCAGGTTACCAGCAGTAGTAGAGCTCATACCCACTCCTATGTTCTTCCTTAGAGCCTTCAACTCCACATGCAACTTGTACGCACTTTTAACTGGGTGGTGACCTTTGCTATCAAACTGCCAAGCCACAAAGTCCTGCACCCCCTCCCGCAACGGTATCTGCATGATGTGCCGTGCATCCTCCCTATAGAAGGTGTCGCACACTAGGCGCTCATCCCACTGTCCTGTGGTTGGGTCTATTAGCTCACTGACATACTACATTAGGTTGTTGCCTCTTGGGGTAATGACCCTCCTTGACCACGGCCTCGGAATCCAGGGGTCGGTCCAGATTTTGACACTGAGCCCATCCCCAATACGCCAGATGTATCCCTCGCGGACAAGGTCAAGTCCTTTTAGCAAGCTCCTCCACGCATATGAGATGCCATCTCTCGCCTCGGCCTCTAGTACATGGTTATGGGGGAAGTAACGATCCTTGAGGACCCTAGCACATAGTGACGGAGGGACTACTGATAACCCATAGAATAATTATTTTGTAAAAAGTCTATTTTTATCATACAAGGGCAGGACATTGTAGGCAGAAACCACGGCCCAACATGACAACCCCCGAGAGCTCAGGGATGTATGGTGGTGGTGGAAGGAAGCAGGGCACTTATGTTCGGAAACCAAGACAAGATTACACTCGCCAGAAGAATAATGATCACACAGGGCAAGAGCAGGATAATAGGAAACGGGAACCAAAGTAGGTATGGATTGCAAAGGATGACCCAGACATGCAGATTTGAAATGATGCATTCATTCGCGACACGAGGCGGAAGACGTCTATAGTGTTTGAGCGCATCTTGAGAACCAACGAGGAATCAGCGGACCCTGAGGAACAGGGCCGCCGAACACAATGAATCTCTTGGCTTGGAACTGTCGAGGACTGAGGTTGGACTCGACAGTAGGCGAATTACGAGTCCTGATAAGGTCCCACAACCTAGCGATGGTGTTATTATGTAAGACAAAGAAGGAGGCTAGGGCGGTGGAACGACTGAGATGGAGTCTAGGGTTCACTTGTGGGGTCGCGGTGGATTGTGAGGGTCGCAGTGGTGGCCTTGCTCTCTGGTGTAGAGAGCACGTTCAGGTCACGATGAGTCCTTGGTGTTAGTACTTCATAGATGCGGAGGTGGTTTGTGAGGGAAAGGCATGTAGGATCACCGGATTCTATGGGAAGCCCCGAACGGAACTTCGTAAAAATGGGATGTTATACGTTTATTTACGAGCTCAAGATTACCTCCCATGGATGTGTATATGTGATTACAATGAGGCCTTGTTTCAGACGGATCAGCGTGGTGATAATCCGAGGAGCTTCACACAAATGCAGGACTTTCGTGACTGTCTTGCCGACTATAGCTTAGCAGATTTGGGTTTCTCTGGATACCCTTACACCTGAGATAATAAACGGGAGGGGCAGAAAATTTACAGGTCTGTCTTGGTCGTGCTACATCCAATGATGGATTCTCAGGACTGTATCCGGAAACGACTGTTGAGCATATCCTAACAGAGGAGTCGGATCACCCGGCAATTCTGGTTCGCGCCGTGGAGACCGCTCCATGTAGTGGCCATGGAAGCGACATACCGTTTGAGTATGAAGAGGCATGGTCCCGCCATGACCAGTACAAAGCGATGTTTGCACAAGCATGGGAGGCGACAAGAACTAGAGAACAGGGGCTTTCGGCGGTGTGGGAGAGGCAGTCGACAACTTGGAGTCCTTAGGTCAATTTAGAGACAAATTGCAAAACTAAAGGCCTAGCTCCTTGATGCGAAAACAAGAGCCCTTTCTACAAGGTACTCACTAGAGGTTAGGGATATTAAGGAGCAGCTTAGGGAAATTTATGTGAGAGAGGAGATTATGTAACGACGAATGTCAAGGGTGGATTGGTTGCGAGCCGGTGACCAGAATACGCAATATTTTCAAAATAGAGCGTCACATCAGAAGAGGAAAAATATGGTAAGGGCCTTGAAGCGAGAGGATACTACATGCAAGGTTTACGAGGAGATGCGGGACATGGCTGCTACTTTTTATGAGTGTATCTTTAGATCGGATGGTTCACAGGGAGCCAATGTTTTGCTACAGAATATTAATCACCTTGTCAACATGAGATGAACGAGGCACTGTTGGCTCCTATTTCTGATGATGAAATTGTGAAGGCGCTCTTCCATATGGGACCAGCGAAGGCACCCGGGCCGACTGGGCTACCGACACTTTTTTATCAGCAGCACTGGTCGTTGGTACGTATTGACGTATGTCAAGTGGTGAGGGATTGTTTAAACTAAGTGGCGGATCCGGAGGCCTTCAATTCAACGTTCATTGTCATGATTCCCAAATGCAACTCACCGAAGTTACTATCACAGTTTAGGCACATCAGCCTATGCAATTGTTGGGGAACGTAGCATGCAATTTCAAAAATTTCCTACGCTCACGCAAGATCTACCTAGGAGATGCATAGCAACGAGAGGGGAGAGTGTGTCCACGTACCTCGTATACCGAAAGCGGAAGTGTTTGACAACATGGTTGATGTAGCCGAACTTCTTCTCGTTCCGACCGATCAAGTACCGAACGTATGGCACCTCCGAGTTCTGCACACGTTCAGCTCGATGACGTCCCTCGAACTCTTAATCCAGCAAAGTGTCGAGGGAGAGTTCCGTCAGCATGATGGCATGGTGACGATGATGGTGAAGTGATTCGCGCAGGGCTTCGCCTAAGCACTACGTGAATATGACCGGAGGCGTAAACTATGGAGGGGGGCGCCGCACACGGCTAACAATGTTTGTTGTGTGTTCTAGCGGTGCCTCCCCCACATATATATAGGTTGGAGGGGAGGGGAGGCAGCCAAGGGGGTGCCCCAAGTAGGAGGAATCCTACTTGGGCGCCTCCCAATTCGGCCTCCCCCTTCCATATCCATCCGGAGGAGGAAGGAAGGAGGAGAGAGGAGGGAAGGAAGGGGGAGGTCGAATCCCTCCCCTCCCCTTCCTTTCTCCCTTCTCCTTTTTCCTTCCCCCTTATTTTGGCCTACATGGGGCGCACCAGCCCCTTAGGGGCTGGTCTGTCCCCTTCTTGGCCCATTAAGGCCCATGTAGTTGCCGGGGGGATGCCCGGAACCCCTTTCGGTGACCCCATATGCACCCGGTACCCCCGGAACACTTTCGGTGTCTGAATACCATCGTCCTATATACCAATCTTTACCTCTCGACCATTTCAAGACTCCACGTCATGTCCGTGATCTCATCCAGGACTCCGAACAACATTCGTTCACCAAATCACATAACTCATATAATACAAAATCGTCATCGAAAGTTAAGCATGCGGACCCTACGGGTTCGAGAACTATGTTGACATGACCGAGACACCTCTCTGGTCAATAACCAACAGCAGAACCTGGATGCTCATATTGGTTCTCACATGTTCTACGAAGATATTTATCGGTCGTACTATAATGACAACATACGTTATTCCCTTTGTCATCAGTATGTTACTTGCCCGAGATTCGATCGTTGGTATCTTCATACCTAGTTCAATCTCGTTACCGGCAAGTCTCTTTACTCGTTTCGTAATACATCATCCCACAGCTAACTCATTAGTCACATTGCTTACAAGGCTTATTATGATGTGCATTACCGAGAGGCCCAGAGATACCTCTCCGATACTCGGAGTGACAAATCCTAATCTCGATCTATGCCAACCCAACAGACACCTTCGGAGATACCTGTAGAGCATCTTTATAATCACCCGGTTATATTGTGACGTTTGATAGCACACAAGGTATTCCTTCGGTATCCGGGAGTTGCATAATCTCATAGTCAAAGGAATATGTATAAGTTATGAAGAAAGCAATAGCAATAAAAACTGAATGATCAACATGCTAAGCTAACGGATGGGTCTTGTCCATCACATCATTCTCCTAATGATGTGATCATGTTCATCAAATGACAACACATGTCTATGGTTAGGAAACTTAACCATCTTTGATTAACGAGCTAGTCTAGTAGAGGCTCACTAGGGACACAGTGTTTTGTCTATGTATCCACACATGTATCAAGTTTCCTGTTAATACAATTCTAGCATGAATAATAAAAATTTATCATGATATAAGGAAATATAAAATAAGAACATTACTAATGCCTCTAGGGCATATTTCCTTCAGCAATGTACTCTATAAAATCGCGACGAAGGTTTTGGCTAATAGACTAAAAGGTATCCTACCGGTTTTGATCTCCAAGGAGCAGAGTGCATTCATCCCTGGGCGTTTGATTACTGACAATGTTCTGGTGGCATATGAGTGCGTGCATGCCATACGTACTAGGAATAGGAAGAAGCCGTTGTGTGCTGTCAAGTTAGACATGATGAAGGCATATGATAGAGTTGATTAGGTCTTTTTGCAGCATATGATGGAATAGTTTGGCTTTGCACATGGGTGGATTTCGATGATCATGAGGTGTGTGACGTCTGCAACTTTCTCAGTGAAGCTTAATGATGACTGTTCTAGGAATTTCTCCCCCTCCTGAGGTCTCCGGCAGGGTGACCCTCTCTCCCCTTATTTATTCCTATTATGTGTTGAGGGGTTCTTTGCATTGCTAAAATGAGCTCAAGAGGATAAAAGTGTGAAGGGGTGACTTTTGGTGGCACTGGCCCCCATGTTATACACCTTCTTTTTGCGGATGATAGCATCGTTTTTCTTGAAAGGACACGAGGTAATGTGGTGACTTTGAAAGACATCTTCAAGAAATATGAGGAAGCGTGAGGCCAGTGTGTTAATATGCAAAAATCATCCATATTTTTCGGGGAGGGCTATCAAGAAGAGGGCAAGGTGGAGATAAAAAATGCATTGGGTGTTCACTCTGAGGCCCTTAGTGAGAGATACCTTGGACTCCCAACACTAGTTGGGAAGTCCAAAGAGGGCACTTTCAAATATGTGACAAAAAGTTCAAAGCGCAATGTTAGCGGATGGAAGGGGTAGGGACTATCCAAAGCAGTGAGAGAAATGTTGATAAACCTGGATTTCAAGCGGTACCTAACCACACCATGAGGTTCTTTCAGCTCACGAAGAAGATGTGTTGGAACGTGATGTGACGCCCAGATATTTAAGCTACAGTAATACCCTGCTAATGATGCCACGTCACCACGGTCCCTGTTGCTAATCTCACGTTAGTTGAGAACCGATCCAAATTCAAGTTTGAAGTAAAGGCAAACATCAGAAGTTTTTCAAACATTAAAACTAAAATGTTCGAGAGGTGACATATAATGCATAGGTAATTATGGTGATGAAGCTACATTTTTATAAAATATGTAAATGCTCCAAAATAACTAAAACATTGGCTATAACAATTAAATTAGTGCCTTTTGTAAATATTAAATTGTTAAACTATTTTATTTGGGGGCCCAGCCTTTTTGTGGCAGAGGGCTAGACCATGACACTAATTTAGGAGTTAAATATAGTAGTTTACAAGACTATAATAATTCAAAAACTAAGGTAAAACAGAAAAGGAAAATGAGGACAAGAGAAAAATAAAAACTAAACTAATTTACTGGGCTCTGTGGCCCGAGCCAAAAGAGCCTAGCCCATCTCCTGCCATCCCATTCCCCTCGCTACAGGAATAGGAGGGGGGCCGTGGCAGCCATCCACGGCGCCATGGCCATGGTGGCGGCCATCGGCCGGCTCCCCCTCACCTACAGAGCCTCGGCGCCCTCCCGGAACCCTAGTCCCCTTCTCCCTCGCGCCCCCATCTTCCCCCACGCACCACTTCTTCCTCCCTGCGACATCCAAGGACAGCCACCGCCGCGCCATCATCGTTCTCGTGGCCACCGGCATCCCCTCGCTGCATCGCCATGTCCGGGATGCCGCGCCATCCTCTTCTTCGTCAATTACGGGCATGGGTTCGAGCTTCCTCGTGCCACAACGTCGCCATCTGGCCATCTTCTTCAACCTCGGGACGCCGGCTTCCATCACCGATTCGCCATCCCCGGCGCTTCCCTGAGCCCGGTGGCTTTCCCTACTGCGTCTCTGTGAGATCCTCTCCGTCTCCTCTCTCTCCGCTACTCGCAATTGATCTCTATCCATCGATTCCATGATGCATGCACACTGTGGCCGCACGAGGCCATCGCCGGCATCACGTCGGTGACCATTTGGTCACACACGTGCGTCCACTAGCTTCGCTAGCCACCGTAGATCAGTTCTATTGCGTTAGTTCGCTTGAGCTCGTGCTCCTTCACAACGGCGGCACCTACCCGAGCAACGGCGGCCGACCGTCCCACGCCCGCCCGCGCTCGCGACGCGCCCCGCTAGCCCTGCCGCTCCCGGCGCCCGTCCGCGCGCGCGTCCCGCCGCACGCGGCTGCGCTCGCCGCTGCCCACGCACGCTACTGTTTGTTGCTGCTGCCTACAGCCGCGCTCCACCCGCGCCCGCCTGCGGCTCTGTGCTGCTCGCTACTGCTGTTGTTCTTGCGCTCCTGCTGCCTACCGTGTACTACTTCCTTGCCGCTGCTACTACCTCCTGCAGCCGCTACTTAGCTGCTGCTCTGCTGCTTGGCTTCTTTGCACTGCTGCTGCTTTGTACTGCTGCTAGCTATTGCGTATTGCTGCTGCTACCCCTGCTTGGGCATGGCCGCCAAGCCCCCTGTACATGGCTGTGTGACTCGGTGCTGCCATGTGCGTGTGTATGCACGGCCAAGTGCACGTATGTGTTCTGGCACATGGAGCCAATCCAATTCACTAGTGCTAATAAACAATGACACATGGGTCCCATCACTATACAAATCTGTTTAGCACTTTAGTAAAATTATCAGCCAATGACAAGTGGGCCCCACCTTCAGTATTCACACTTTGACCCAGGTCAACTTTGACTGTTGACTGTTAACCTATTGACTGCTGAGTTAGCATCCCTGCCCCACCTGTCAGCCTTTCCTGACTGGGTGCTGACTGGGCAGTTGACTTAGTCAACCGTCCCCACCTGTCAGCCTCAGGTGCACACTTCTGGGTACACTTCCTGTGTACCGATAGCATTTAAATACTAACTTAATTTCGAATTAAATTAAATCCAAAAATTATAAAATCTTTTAAAAACTTTGAAAAATAATATAAAATAATTCGTAGCTCGGATGAAAATACTTTGTACATGAAAGTTGCTCAGAACGACGAGACGAATCCGGATACGTAGCTCGTTCGTCCGTCACACATCCCTAGCATAGCGAACACGCAACTTTCCTCCTCCGGTTCATCTGTCCGGAAACGCGAAACACCGGGGATATTTTCTCGGATGTTTCCCCCCTTCACCGGTACCACCTCATACCGCGTTAGGGCACCCCTAGCATCGATACTTGTCATGTCATGCATCGCTAAGCATCTGTTTGCTTAATATTTATTGTTTCTTCCCCCTCTTCTTTCCGATAGACTACGAGACCGACGCCGCTGCTACCCAGTACGTCTACGGTGTTGACGGCCCCTCTCTCTTGCCAGAGAAACTAGGCAAGCCCCCCCCCTTGATCACCAGATATCGCCTACTCTTCTCTATACTGCTTGCATTAGAGTAGTGTAGCATGTTACTGCTTTCCGTTAATCCCATGCTGATGCATAGCCTGTCATTGTTACTACAACTGTTGATACCTTACCTGCAATCCCACATGCCTAGTATAGGTTTCTAGTACTTCATCAGTGGCCCTACATTCTTGTCCGTCTGCCATGCTATACTATCGGGCCGTGATCACTCGGGAGGTGATCACGGGTATATGCATACTATTATACATACTATACAGGTGGTGACTAAAGTCGGGTCGGCTCGTTGAGTGCCCACAAGTGATTCTGATGTGGGGGCTGAAGGGGCAGGTGGCTCCATCCAGGTAGTGGTGGGCCTGAGTTCCCGACAGCCCCCGACTTTTACTTTGAGGCGGAGCGACAGGGCAGGTTGAGACCACCTAGGAAAGAGGTGGGCCTGGCCCTGGTCGGCGTTCGCGGGTACTTCAATTAACACGCTTAACGAGATTTTGGTATTTAATCTGAGTCTGGCTACTTGCCTATACGCACTAACCAACTACCGGGAACAGTTATGGGCACTCGACGTCGTGGTATCAGCCGAAGCCTTCATGACGTCTGCGACTGAGCGGCGCGCGCCGGGTTGGACCGCGTAACGCAACTTCCTTTGTAATGGAGGTTGCTAGGTCTGCTCGCCGGCCGCGTTCGCAACATGCAGGTGTGCAATGGGCGATGGGCCCAGACCCCTGCGCGCATAGAATTTAGACCGGCGTGCTGACCTCTCTATTGTGCCTAGGTAGGGTTGCGACGTGTTGATCTTCCGAGGCCGGGCATGACCCAGGAAAGTGTGTCCGGACAAAGGGGATCGAGCGTGTTGGGAAATGTGGTGCACCCCTGCAGGGAAGTTAATCTATTCGAATAGCCGTGATCTTCGGTAATAGGACGACTTGGAGTTGTACCTTGACCTTATGACAACTAGAACCGGATATTTAATAAAACACTCCCTTCCAAGTGCCAGATACAACTGGTGATCGCTCTCTCATAGGGCGACGAGGGGAGGATCATCGGTTAGGGTTATGCTATGCGATGTTACTTGGTGAACTTACCATCTACTCTCTTCTTCTGTTGCAAGATGGAGGTTACCAGAAGCATAGTCTTCGAAAGGACTAGCTATCCCCCTCTTATTCTGGCATTCTGCAGTTCAGTCCACATATGATACCCCTTTTCCATTTGATACCAATGCATACATTTGTAGTGTAGCTCCTTGCTTTGCGAGTACTTTGGATGAGTACTCACGGTTGCTTTGCTCCCCCTTTCCCCCCTTTTCTATACCCGATTGCTGCGACCAGACGATGGAGCCCAGGAGCCAGACGCCACCGTCGACGATGACTCCTACTACACTGGAGGAGCCTACTACTACGTGCAGCCCGCTGACGACGACCAGGAGTAGTTTAGGAGGATCCCAGGCAGGAGGTCTGCGCCTCTTTCGATCTGTATCCCTAGTTTGTGCTAGCCATCTTATGGCATCTTGTTTAACTTATGTCTGTACTCAGATATTGTTGCTTCCGCTGACTCGTCTATGATCGGGCTCTTGTATTCAATCCTTCGAGGCCCCTGGCTTGTAATATGATGCTTGTATGACTTATATTATTTGTAGAGTTGTGTTGTGATATCTTCCCGTGAGACCCTGATCTTGATCGTACACGTTTGCATGTATGATTAGTGTACGATTAAATCGGGGGTGTCACAAGTTGGTATCAGAGCCGACTGCCTATAGGAATCCGCCTTCCACACTCCTTGGCCGAAGTCGAGTATAGACATTACAAAACTTTTACTAACATGGCTGTGCGGCTTACAGGCCCACGTCGCCATTGGGTGGTATTAGGATCTTTTACTCCTCGATCCTTACTCTGGGACTCTGATCTCTCTTCTACTCGGGTTAAATGATTTTACTAAATCTAACTCTAGGTTCTCGTAACTACTCCTCCCGGAGAGCCCCTTACCATAGTTGATCGCCTACTGCACCAGAAGATTTTGAAGATACTCTTTGATCATTCCCGAGACCCTTGTGCCCTCTGCCTTTTCAATTCCCTACTACCGATATATCCATAAGGATAACGACATACACTTGTTGTTCATACAATTACTCTGAGTTTCTATTGTTGTTACAAGATGCATCGAATTGCTCTCCGACTTTTAAGAATCCCTTGTACCACTGCCTTGTAGTTCCTTGCCGCAGAAATACCCCTACGAATAATTCCTCGGACTTATCGAGTATCCACTCATTCCCAGTTGTTCTTGTGTTCAGTAAGAGACTTCGAAATACTATTTGATCTTTCGAAAATACTCAATAGCATGTTGTTCTTGGGATTCTTGCATACTTGCACTCCGGTTAATTCCATTGGTCTAGCAATTTACTTTAAAAACCTTTGTGATTGTCATTCTGATCCTTTTGATTCAACATGTGTGAATGCACAGAAACATCAGTTGTTCCATGGAATTTATCCTTCCGATTCAGACGTCATTCCAGACATGAGATGGATCTCGACCAATCAAATTGCCATCGATTGTACCCCTAAGGCTATTCAACTTATCCATCCCTAATCAGAGCATTGCTTCTGATCCCTTGTCTTGGAATTGATAATTCCTTTGCATTTCAACTTTGAGTTAGTCAGTTGTTTCTATAAACTGATCTCCTTGCATTCCTTCTTCCTTTGGTTGAGTACCGATGCTCACATCAGATCCCTTGTGGACCAGCATATCCTTTGTTGGATTTTATCCGACAACGTCCTTCATATTCTATAAGCTTGTGAGCCTTTCCTTGGATACATACTACCTTTGGTAATTGTATCCTCTACTTTCTCCAGCATGCTCTACTATCGAGCTTGTGTTATTTATTCCTGAAATTGTGGTATATGCTCCTAAGATGCCTTGATGGGTTGAACCTATGCCTTCCCCAAACCGTATGAACCCGAAAGTTTTCGCGAGTCATACCCTTCTATTGTTTCGCCAGATAAAATTTCTACACTACAGCCTCATCAAAAACGGGAAGTAAAATGAAAGGTTATGCATTGAAGAAGTGGGAGTCGACCTTGAGCCTTTGTGTTCATGCCCATGGACCCGATGTGGAACCTATCATCGAAGCATCTTGTAAATGATAATAATCCCCTTGTTATAAGTTCGTCCTGTATCTATGTTTGGTCCTTTGCAATCATGGTTCCGACCATATTTTCTTCTTAATACCATTTCTCGGACAAGTTGAAGTACTTGTCTTGTGCAGATCATTGCACCTGTCCAACCTTTACTTTGATATACTGTCGAGTATTACACTATGATATCTTGATAATGTCATGGAACTGCATAACTTCTTATGGGTTCTTCATTAACTGTTATTTCTCACCGATTCCAATTTTTCTGGGTTCTGGGTTGTCGTCAACCGAGAACACCAATATGTGAACCGATTCCGCATTCCGGTTCAATAGCCCTAATGAATTTTCGTTGCTTATGAGTTTAATAATCCTTCAAGTCATTCCTAGCCTGATCGGTTATACCACTATTGCGCTAAATTTTAACTGTGCTACCTGGCCCTTCTTCACGGAGCACAAATTTTGACGATGAGCTAATCTTACGTCGAACTTCCTCGTCATATCATTTCTCCTTGAACATCAAACTTGATTTCGAGTTTATGTCGCACCCTTGGTTTCCATAACCTTTCGCTTCATCATCATTTGACTTGATGGCATCGCCGACCTATTACATCTTCATGAGATCTCTCGACAACTATGTCGTGATCATCATCAACATCCTAAGCTCTTCCAAGATATATATATCGAATTCTTGATGGGTAATACCATCCTTGCCCCTTGATGATTCGTGTTATCATCGACCACTTTATTACTTTTCATTCAACACAAACTTGTTTGTGTTTTGTGTTATACCTTAGAATCCTTGCTACCTAGCAGTTGTTCTTCTTTACCTTGGAAGTATTACCATCTTTTATGTCAAGAAAGTCGTGAGAATTTCACCACCTCTTAAGATATCTTGATACAGTTGATACTTCTTGCCTTATCCGTTCATTCCTTGGTCCCCGTGTTGTTTCTAATCGGAAGACCGACAATTGAACTATGATGTGCGACTACAAAACTTCTAGCAACCCTATTGCTTTGAAGTTAATGGTCGATATTTCGTTCTTAGACCATTGGTTATCGAATCACCATTCTAACATCAATCATGCTACCTAAACCTATAATTCGGGTGCACCTTTAAATCAATGATTAACCGTGTATGTTTTCCTCGAGCATACATCATTATATCATTTGATCTTACTAATGTTATCTACTTGTTCACATGATTGTAGAAATCCATCTCTTTGGAAATCTCGATGCATTGTCGCTGAGTCCAGCAGCCACCTCCTCATCCTCTCCTTGGTTTACTTATGAACTCTTGTTTCAGAACTCACTTCCATAGATCATTCTCCGAGAATCTTACAATGTCATCTCGTCAATTGTGCTGCACCTCTTCTTCTCAGGCAGGCCGAGTCTGAGGTATCCTGACACCAACCAAAACTTAAACTCAGTCAGATATGATGGTTGGAACCTTTTCCAAGAGTCATAACATTGGTCTTTCCATAACCCAATAAGGTGATGTCATTACTAGCACACCTGGTTGGAGGACCTATTGGAAGACTTATTCTATAAGTTGTTCCTGATAAATCCTTTGAGTATCCAAAGTCTGACCTTTGCTTGAAGACCATGTCAATGCTATCTTGGAGCATGTATGTGGTACTCCGATTTTCAATAAGAACATTTGAAGCACAATGATAAATTTTCTTTATCAAATTTTTCCAAACACCGTTGTTTGGGAAATGTCATGAACTTCCTCTCCCCTATCCTAAATGGTTTCCTACGTTATATCCCGCCATGGATATCATGCTATGCTTATCCTAGGGAAGGATATACCCCTGAAATATGTGTTTAAACACATTTTTCTTTCCATTGTTTTGATTAAATCTGATAGACACTTTTCCCTTTCCATTGGTTTGTTTAAACCCGTATTGTGATCTATATGATATAGCAGTAATAATTCCCTACTTGTGCAAACACCTCGATGTGCAATTCTGTCAGCAAGACCCTGTTACTATAGCTGATGACATTTCGGTAGCCACCGATGAAAGAGAACTTTGCCTATTGGTCCGCCTCGTTCCACGAGCAGGAGAATGGTTCTCTTTGTCCCTCGCCCTTGGTACCGACGTTGTTGCCGACATAACTGACAGGTTATTCTCTGACATGCATTGCTATCATGACTGTCAAGATGTCAGCGCCCTTCCTACTTTTACCTACATGGTGGGCCCATAACCCATAGTTCCACAGGATCAAAACCTGACTCTTCTGTATGTCCCTGTCTCCAAAGTTATTTCTCGAGCCTGGCTACGTATGTAATTCACGAGCCACCTTCCTAGTGATCTATTCTGGTATCAGACGCAATACTTATTCTCGTTGCCCTGAAACACTTTCACCTTCTGATTAGGCATCAAACGATTGCCTATCCGTCCAAAACTTCTCATGGTACCTTCTTACTTTGCTCTCGATAATTTTTCTTAAGTTTCAATTCGAGAGTTACTTTCCGCCACCTTCCCCGATATTATCTACCAGATAAGCAACCTTGTAGAGGTCCGTCCTTTTGAAGCTACCCCTTATCCTTTCCGTAAGTACGATGAAGATCCCGAAGAAAGGATGTGTACTTCATCATGATGACCTGAAGCAGAGAAATGAAGACATCAACATAATGGATCAGCCGCTTCAAGAAGAGCAACCAAGATTGAGAACACTCGTTAGAATTTCGTAACAAAATCCCTCCCCTCTTACTTCCCCACTTAAATCTCGGGACGAGATTTCTTGTAGTGGAGAAGAATTGTGACGCTCAGATATTTAAGCTACAGTAATACCCTGCTAATGATGCCACGTCACCATGATCCATGTTGCTAATCTCGCGTTAGTTGAGAACCGATCCAAATTCAAGTTTGAAGTAAAGGCAAACATCAGAAGTTTTTCAAACATTAAAACTAAAATGTTCGAGAGGTGACATATAATACATAGGTAATTATGGTGATGAAGCCACATTTTTATAAAATATGTACATGCTCCAAAATAACTAAAACATTGGCTATAACAATTAAATTAGTGCCTTTTGTAAATATGAAATTGTTAAACTATTTTATTTGGGGGCCCAGCCTTTTTGTGGCATAGGGCTAGACCATGACACTAATTTAGGAGTTAAATATAGTAGTTTACAAGACTATAATAAATCAAAAACTAAGGTAAAACAGAAAAGGAAAATGAGGACAAGAGAAAAATAAAAGCTAAACTAATTTACTGGGCTCTGTGGCCCTAGCCAAAAGAGCCTAGCCCATCTCCTGCCATCCCATTCCCCTCGCTACAGGAATAGGAGGGGGCCGTGGCAGCCATCCACGGCGCCATGGCCGCGGTGGCGGCCATCGGCCGGCTCCCCCTCACCTACATAGCCTTGGCGCCCTCCCGGAACCCTAGTCCCCTTCTCCCTCGCGCCCCCATCTTCCCCCACGCACCACTTCTTCCTCCCTGCGACATCCAAGGACAGCCACCGCCGCACCATCATCGTTCCCGTGGCCACCGGCATCCCCTCGCTGCATCGCCATGTCCGGGAGGCCGCGCCATCCTCTTCTTCGTCAACTACGGGCATGGGTTCGAGCTTCCTCGTGCCACAACTCGCCATCTGGCCATCTTCTTCAACCTCGGGACACCGGCTTCCATCACCGATTCGCCATCCCCGGCGCTTCCCTAAGCCCGGTGGCTTTCCCTACTGCGTCTCTGTGAGATCCTCTCCGTCTCCTCTCTCTCCGCTACTCGCAATTGATCTCTATTCATCGATTCCATGATGCATGCACACTGTGGCCGCACGAGGCCATCGCCGGCGTCACGTCGGTGACCATTTGGTCACGCACGTGCGTCCACTAGCTTCGCTAGCCCCCGTAGATCAGTTCTATTGCATTAGTTCACTTGAGCTCGTGCTCCTTCACAACGGCGGCACCTACCCGAGCACCGGCGGCCACGAAGCTCGCCGCCGTCGCTGCTGCGTACCACTCTGACCGTCCCACGCCCGCCCACGCTCGCGACGCGCCCCGCTAGCCCTGCCGCTCCCGGCGCCTGTCCGCGCGCGCGTCCCGCCGCACGCGACCGCGCTCGCTGCTGCCCACGCACGCTACTGTTTGCTGCTGCTGCCTACAGCCGCGCTCCACCCGCGCCCGCCTGCGGCTCTGTGCTGCTCGCTACTGCTGTTGTTCTTGCGCTCCTGCTGCCTACTGTGTACTACTGCTACTACTTCCTTGCCGCTGCTACTACCTCCTGCTGCTTGGCTTCTTTGCACTGCTGCTGCTTTGTACTGCTGCTAGCTATTGCGTATTGCTGCTGCTACCCCTGCTTGGGCATGGCCGCCAAGCCCCCTGTACATGGCTGTGTGACTCGGTGCTGCCATATGCGTGTGTATGCACGGCCAAGTGCACGTATGTGTTCTGGCACATGGAGCCAATCCAATTCACTAGTGCTAATAAGCAATGACACATGGGTCCCATCACTATACAAATCTGTTTAGCACTTTAGTAAAATTTTCAGGAAACGAAAGAACGATCTAACGATAACATAGAAAGAGAAGGAAAGAGAAAGTATGCATTGAAGATAAGATTGATGGGAATCTGGAAACCGCATTACCTTGTTCCACTAATGGCGCCCAGTAGCCGAAAATCACGGTTAGACGAGCATGTACCGTCGTCCATGGCATGGCTGATTTGTTGCCAATTGGGGAGGAGAAGTATAAGCCGAAAAGATTGCACGGCATGCGACAAGCCGATGATTTACCGATCAGTTAATTTTCATTTCCTTTTGGAGACTCAATCGACAGGCTAAACCTCACAAACGTATATAGGAAACCAATCCATTGGGGGCCCCTTCCTAATCGGGGGCCCGGGGCAGTCGCCCCCCTGCCCCCCCTCAGGGCCGGCCCTGCATGGCCGCCAAGCCCCCTGTACATGGCTGTGTGACTCGGTGCTGCCATATGCGTGTGTATGCACGGCAAGTGCACGTATGTGTTCTGGCACATGGAGCCAATCCAATTCACTAGTGCTAATAAACAATGACACATGGGTCCCATCACTATACAAATCTGTTTAGCACTTTAGTAAAATTATCGGTCAATGACAAGTGGGCCCCACCTTCAGTGTTCACACTTTGACCCAGGTCAACTTTGACTGTTGACTGTTAACCTATTGACTGCTGAGTCAGCATCCCCCTGCCCCACCTGTCAGCCTCTCCTAGCCTCTCCTGACTGGGTGCTGACTGGGCAGTTGACTTAGTCAACCGTCCCCACCTGTCAGCCTCAGGTGCACACTTCTGGGCACACTTCCTGTGTACCGATAGCATTTAAATACTAACTTAATTTCGAATTAAATTAAATCCAAAAATTGCAAAATCTTTTAAAAACTTTGAAAAATAATATAAAATAATCCGTAGCTCGGATGAAAATACTTTGTACATGAAAGTTGCTCAGAACGTTGAGACGAATCCGGATACATAGCCCGTTCGTCCGCCACACATCCCTAGCATAGCGAACACACAACTTTTCCCCTCCGGTTCATTTGTCCGGAAACGCGAAACACCGGGGATATTTTCCCGAATGTTTCCCCCCTTCACCGGTACCACCTCATACCGCGTTAGGGCACCTCTAGCACCGATACTTGTCATGTCATGCATCGCTAAGCATCTGTTTGCTTAATATTTATTGTTTCTTCCCCTCTTCTCTCCGATAGACTACGAGACCGACACCGCTGCTATCCAGTACGACTACGGTGTTGACGGCCCCTCTCTCTTGCCAGAGCAACCAGGCAAGCCCCCCCCCCTTGATCACCAGATATCGCCTACTCTTCTCGATACTGCTTGCATTAGAGTAGCGTAGCATGTTACTGCTTTCCGTTAATCCTATGATGATGCATAGCCTGTCATTGTTACTACAACTGTTGATACCCTACCTGCAATCCTACATGCCTAGTATAGGTTTCTAGTACTTCATCAGTGGCCCTACATTCTTGTCCGTCTGCCATGCTATACTATCGGGCCGTGATCACTCGGGAGGTGATCACGGGTACATGCATACTATTATACATACTATACAGGTGGTGACTAAAGTCGGGCCGGCTCGTTGAGTACCCACAAGTGATTCTGATGTGGGGGCTGAAGGGGTAGGTGGCTCCATCCAGGTAGTGGTGGGCCTGAGTTCCCGACAGCCCCCGACTGTTACTTTGAGGCGGAGCGACAGGGCAGGTCGAGACCACCTAGGAGAGAGGTGGGCCTGACCCTGGTCGGCGTTCGCGGATACTTCAATTAACACGCTTAACGAGATTTTGGTATTTGATCTGAGTCTGGCTATTGGCCTATACGCACTAACCAACTACACGGGAACAGTTATGGGCACTCGACGTCATGGTATCAGCCGAAGCCTTCGTGACGTCAGCGACTGAGCGGCGCGCGCCGGGTTGGACCGCGTAACGCAACTTCCTTTGTAATGGAGGTTGCTAGGTCTGCTCGACGGCCGCGTTCGCAACGTGCATGTGTGCAATGGGCGGTGGGCCCAGACCCCTGCGCGCATAGGATTTAGACCGGCGTGCTGACCTCTCTGTTGTGCCTAGGTAGGGCTGCGACGTGTTGATCTTCCGAGGCCGGGCATGACCTAGGAAAGTGTGTCCGGACAAAGGGGATCGAGCGGTTGGGAAATGTGGTGCACCCCTGCAGGGAAGTTAATCTAATCGAATAGCCGTGATCTTCGGTAACAGGACGACTTGGAGTTGTACCTTGACCTTATGACAACTAGAACCGGATACTTAATAAAACACACCCTTCCAAGTGCCAGATACAACCGGTGATCGCTCTCTCACAGGGCGACGAGGGGAGGATCATCGGTTAGGGTTATGCTATGCGATGTTACTTGGTGAACTTACCATCTACTCTCTTCTTCTGCTGCAAGATGGAGGTTACCAGAAGCGTAGTCTTCGAAAGGACTAGCTATCCCCCTCTTATTCCAGCATTATGCAGTTCAGTCCACATATGATACCCCTTTTCCATTTGATACCAATGCATACATTTCTAGTGTAGCTCCTTGCTTGCGAGTACTTTGGATGAGTACTCACGGTTGCTTTGCTCCCCCTTTCCCCCTTTTTCTATACCCGATTGCTGGGACCATACGATGGAGCCCAGGAGCCAGACGCCACCATCGACGATGTCTCCTACTACACTGGAGGAGCCTACTACTACGTGCAGCCCGCTGACGATGACCAGGAGTAGTTTAGGAGGATCCCAGGCAGGAGGCCTGCGCCTCTTTCGATCTGTATCCCTAGTTTGTGCTAGCCATCTTATGGCATCTTGTTTAACTTATGTCTGTACTCAGATATTGTTGCTTCCGCTGACTCATCTATGATCGAGCTCTTGTATTCGAGCCTTCAAGGCCCCTAGCTTGTAATATGATGCTTGTATGACTTATTTTATTTGTAGAGTTGTGTTGTGACATCTTCCCGTGAGTCCCTGATCTTGATCGTACACGTTTGCGTGTATGATTAGTGTACGATTGAATCGGGGGCGTCACACTTGACTTCGATCCGTTCGAAATTCTAGTGGACGGGGACGAATGGTGAATGTAAGGTTGACTGGATCTCTTGTGCAGCTAAGCGGGATGGAGGAATGGGCTTTCGTGACCCCGAGGCCTTCAACCAAGCATTACTCGGGAAGCAGGCATGGCGTATTTTTCAAGCACCAACTTCTCTTTGCGCGAGAGTACTAAAGGCTTGATATTTTAGGGAGGACTCAATTATGACAGCAATGCACCTTCGTCGGCATCATATACATTTCAGAGTGTTTTGTGGGAGAGACCTCCTACATGAGGGGTTCGTTTGGCGCACAGGAGATGGAAACAACATGAACATTCATCATGCCAACTGGATTCCCAGGCCGGGAAGCATGAAGTTGCTCGGACAAGTGTTTATGGTGGGAACAACCAAAGTTGCTCATCTTTTTTCAGCTGACGAAAGGAGCTGGGATATGGGAAGGGTACGTGCTATGTTCTCTGATGATGACGCTACTGACATACAACAAATTGCCATTGGGGGCTCGGGTACAGACGATTACCAAGCTTGGAACCATACAAAAGATGACATTTTTTCTGTCAAGTCCGCGTACCACCCGAAGATGGCCATGAACAGAGGGAGGACCGGACAGTTGGAGACCTCCAGCTCGGTGGTGAGGCATAGGGGATACATAGCGCTATGGGACACAAACGCGCCAGCCAAGGCCAAGATACATATGTGGAGAATGATCAGAAATGGGATAGCAATCAGGGCTGAACTTCATCGTCGTAAGTTTAAGCCTGGTATTTTTTGTTTTGCGAGCAGCCGGGAAGAAACGGTGATTCACCGGTTCTGGTCATGCCAACATTCTACACAGTTCTAGCAGCTTCTTCATTCAGAGAAGGGAGTTTGGGTGGCGACCCCACCAAGTCTGATCAGATCCCAGAGCGCCTTAGCCTGCTGGCTACTAGGGTGGTTCACCGAGGCGTCTGATGATGAGAGGGCGGCAATGATACAAGCAACGCATGGGCTATGGTTGGCAAGAAATGAAGCTAGGGACATCAAGAGGATAGTTGCACCACTTGAAATTATAGCTACGGTGGTGACTCATATGAACGAGTGGAAGGCAGTCATGGAGTTAACAAATGCCCGCCGGCACCCCATGTAATGCAGAAGTGGCAACCCCCCGAGGATGGATGTCTGAAGATCAACTCCATCAGGGCAATTTCTAAGTTGGCGACAAGGGTGGAGTTGGAGCGGTGATTAGGGATCACGGAGGAGCGTTCATGGCTGGGATGTGTCATTACTTTCCAGGCATTTCGAGTCCTAAAACAGAGATTTGGGCCTGCAAAAGAGTGCTAGAAGTGGCACAGGACATGAACCCTGCGAGGGTCCATGTGGAGCTTGATTCTCAAAGTGTGGCACAGATGCTTAACCGTTCACACAAGGAGATGTCCAGTGTAGGGCCGTGGATACAGGAGATCAAGGCGATGCTTGCGTCTTTTGTTGCTTTTAAAGTGTCGTGGGTTCGTTGTTCTGCTAATGTTGCCACACATAAATTAGTTAGAGTCGGTGTCACTTATGAACCGTGTAAGGTTTGGTTGGGGGATACCCTAGACTGTGTGCTAGATGTGATCTCGGACAAGATTCCAAACTTTTATGATTAAATAAAGCGGCAACATTGATCCTAAAAAACACGACGACGCAAACGGACTAACGTCTGCTTTGACCCATTTCTGGCCCAAATTTGGGCTGGGTTTGCGTCTGCACGGACACACCACAAACACTTGCGTTGTCCTTCCTTTGTCCTCCTTAGGTCCATCAGTCGGTGGTACACAAGACAGTACCTATCAACCCAGCGATTTCGACCTTCCCATCCTCTTCACCCTCCCAGTCGTCACCCCACTTCCGTCCTCTTCGCCACCCTGACGCCACAACCACCTGCCACCGATGTTGTCATCGGCGCCGCCCACAAGGACGTTGAGTTCGAAAGATCTGCTCCCGGAACCGGCCAGGACAGGGGTCTTCACCTACCAAGACTCGTCCACGCCCGCGGCCGTCACCATCCACAAGGTGTTTGGCCATTTGACCGACCTGTTTTTGAGGTACAGATTCATCACTCCGAAGGATCATGACGGATAGCTCGGATGAGTCTTTTATTATTAATAAATCATTTGTTCATCATCGTCTAAAGAATCGTCGGATAATGAGAGTAATGCTTTGGTTGCTACACTTCTCGTCAATGAAAAGATTTTAAGGTGATACGTCCATTTTGCATCATGTTTTTTTACTGTTATTTATAATGTTTTTATCCATAATAATGCTTTTTGGAGTAATTCTAATGCCTTTTCTCTCATAATTTGCAAGGAACACACCAAGAGGGAGAATTCCGGCAGCTGGAAATCTGGACCTGGAAAAGCTACGTCAGGCCACCTATCCTGCACAACTCCAAATAAGCTGAAACTTCACAGAGATTTTTTATGGATTATTTAAGAAATACTGGAGCCAATAAACACTAGAGGGGCCACCAGGTGGGCACAACCTACCTGGGCGCGCCAGGCCCCCCAGGCGCGCCCTGGTGGGTTGTGGCCTCCTCGGCCCACCTCTGGTGCCCATCTTTTTGGTATATAAGTCATTTTGACCTAGAAAAAAAAATAAGGGGAAGACTTTCGGGAGGAGCGCCGCCGCCTCGAGGCGGAACTTGGGCAGGAGCACTTTTGCTCTCCGGCGGAGCGATTCCACCGGGGGAACTTCCCTCCCGGAGGGGGAAATCATCATCATCATCATCACCAACAACTCTCCCATCTCGGGGAGGGCAATCTCCATCAACATCTTCAACAACACCATCTCCCGGCTTGTTCATATCTTGTGTTCAATCTTGTTACCGTAACTATAGATTGGTGCTTGTGGGTGACTAGTAGTGTTGATTACATCCTGTAGTTGATTACTGTATGGTTTATTTGGTGGAATAGTATATGTTCAGATCCATTATGATATTTAATACTCCTCCGATCATGACCATGTTTATCATTTGTGAGTAGTTACTTTTGTTCTTGAGGCCATGGGAGAAATCATGTTGCAAGTAATCATGTGAACTTGATATGTGTTCGATATTTTGATAGTATGTATGTTGTTATTCCCTTAGTGGTGTCATGTGAACGTCGACTACATGACACCTCACCATATTTGGGCCGAAGGGAATGCATTGTGGAGTAGCAATTATATGGTGGGTTGCGAGAGTGACAGAAGGTTAAACCCCAGTTTATGCGCTATTTCGTAAGGGACCGATTGGATCCAAAAGTTTAATGCTATGGTTAGAATTTATTATTAATAATTTTCTAGTGGTTGCGGATGATTGCGAGAGGGTTAATCATAAGTAGGAGGTTTGTTCAAGTAACAACAACACCTAAGCACCGGTCCACCCACATATCAAATTATCAAAGTAGCGAACACAAATCGAACTAACATGATGAAAGTGACTAGATGAAATTCCTGTGTACCCTCAAGAACGCTTTGCTTATTATAAGAGACCGTTTTGGCATGTACTTTGCCTCAAAATGATTGGTCTACCTTGCTGCATACTTGTTACTATTATCGTTACTTACTCGTTACAAATTACCTTGCTATCAAACTACTCGCTACTTACAATTTCAGCGCTTGCAGACAATACCTTACTGAAAACCACTTGTCATTTCCTTCTGCTCCTCGTTGGGTTCGACACTCTTACTTATCGAAAAGAGCTACAATTAATCCCCTATACTTGTGGGTCATCAAGGCTAATTTCTGGCGACGTTGCCGTGGAGTGAAGCGCCTTTGGTAAGTGGAATTTGGTAAGGAAACATTTATATAGTGTGCTGGAATTTATTGTCACTTGTTACTATGGAGAACAATCCTCTGAGGGGTTTGTTCGGGGTATCTTCACCCCGTTCGGAACCATAATTAATTCCCCTCAACCTACTGCACCTACTGAAAATATTGAATATGAAATTCCTTTGGGTATGATAGAACAACTGCTAGCTAATACTTATGCAGGAGATGGAACCGAACATCCTGATATGCACTTGATATATGTAGAACAAATTTGTAGATTGTTCAAGCTTCGAGGTTTACCCAGGGATCAAGTTATGAAAAAGGTTTTCCCTTTATCTTTGAAGGTAAAGGCATTATCATGGTATAGGCTATGCGATGATATTGGATCATGGAATTGGAATCGTTTGAAATTGGAGTTCCACCAGAAATTTTATCCTATGCATCTAGTTCATCGTGATCGGAATTATATATATTATTTTTGGCCTCGTGAAGGAGAAAGTATAGCTCTAGCTTGGGGAAGGCTTAAGTTAATGTTATATTCATGCCCCAATCATGAGCTCTCAAGAGAAATTATTATCCAGAAATTTTTATGCTCGGCTTTCTCGTAATGATCAAACCATGCTTGATACTTCTTGTGCTGGTTCTTTTATGAAGAGGACTATTGAATTCCGGTGGGATCTTTTGGGAAGAATTAAACGCAACTCTGAAGATTGGGAATTCGACAAAGGTAAAGAGTCAGGTATTAAACTTGAGTATGATTGTGTTAAATCTTTTATGGATACTGATGCTTTTCAAAAGTTTAGCACTAAATATGGACTTGACTCTGAGATAGTAGCCTCCTTTTGTGAATCATTTGCTACTCATGTTGAACGCCCTAAAGAGAAGTGGTTTAAATATCACCCACCTATTAAAGAAGAAATAAAAAAACTAGTACCAGTTAAAGAATAAAGTATACTTTATAATGTTGATCCAGTTGTTCCTTGTGCTTATATTGAGAATCCACCTTTCCCTGTTAGGATAAAGGAACATGCTAAAGTTTCAACTGCAGTTAACAAAAGCTATATTAGACACCTAAACCTGATGAACAAATTAAAGTAGAACCTAGCATTGCTATGGTTAAAGATCTCTTGGAAGAAGATATTGATGGGCATGTTATTTACTTATGTGAAGAAGCTGCTAGAATTGCTAAACCTGATGGAAAAGATAAACACGGACCTGTTGTTGGCATGCCTGTTATTTTAGTTAAAATAGGAGATCACTGTTATCATGGTTTAAGTTACATGGGTGCTAGTGTGAGTGCTATTCCTTACACTTTATATGAAGAAATTATGAAAGACACAACACCTCCTAAGATAGAAGAAATAGATGTTACTATTAACCTTGCTAATAAAGACACTATATCACCAGTTGGGATTGTTAGAGATGTTGAAGTCTTGTGTGGGAAAATAAAATACCCTTCTGATTTTCTTGTTCTTGGTTCCCCACAACATGACTTTTGTCCCATTATCTTTGGTAGACCTTTCTTGAACACCGCTAATGCTAAGATAGATTGTAAGAAACAAACTGTGGGTGTTAGCTTTGGTGATGAGTCTCATGAGTTTAATTTTTCCAAGTTTAGTAAAAATCATCATGAAAAAGAATTGCCTAGTAAGGATGAATTAATTGGTCTTGATTCTATTGTTGTACCACTGACTGATCCTTTAAAATAATATTTGCTAGACCATGAAAATGATTTACATATGCATGAAAGAAATGAAATAGATAAAGTTTTTCTTTGAACAATGTTCTCTGCTTAAACAAAATTTGCCTATTGAAACTCTTGGAGGTCCTCCTCCACCTAAAGGTGATCCTATGTTTGAATTAAAACAATTGCCAGACACTTTGAAATATGCTTATCTTGATGAAAAGAAAATATATCCTGTTATTATTAGTGCTAACCTTTCAGAACATGAAGAAGAAAGATTATTGAAAGTTCTAAGGAAGCACCGAGCTGCTATTGGATACACTGTTGATGATTTAAAGGGCATTAGTCCCACTCTATGTCAGCACATGATTAATATGGAGCCTGATGCTAAACCCCTTGTTGATCACTAACGTCGGTTAATCCGAAGATGAAAGAAGTGGTAAGAACGGAAATATTAAAACTCCTTGAAGCAAGTATAATGTATCCTATAGCTGATAGTATGGTTAAGTCCTGTTCATTGTGTCCCTGAGAAAGGAGGTATAACTATTGTTCCTAATAATAAGAATGAGCTTATTCCACAAAGAATTGTTACAGGCTATAGAATGGTAATTTATTTTAGAAAATTAAATAAAGCAACTAGAAAAGATCATTACCCTTTGCCTTTTATTGATCAAATGCTTGAAAGATTATCTAAGCACACACACTTTTTCTTCCTTGATGCATATTATGGCTTTTCACAAATACCTGTATCTCAACCTGATCAAGAAAAGACCACTTTTACTTGTCCCTTTGGAACTTATGCTTATAGACGTATGCCTTTTGGTTTATGTAATGCACCTGCTACCTTTCAAAGATGTATGACCGCTTATTCTCTGATTTTTGTGAAAATATTGTTGAGGTTTTCATGGATGACCTTTTCTGTTTATGGAAAGTCTTTTGATGATTGTTTAAGAAATCTCGAGTGAGTTTTGCAGAGATGCGAACAAACAAATCTTGTCTTGAATTGGGAGAAGTGCCACTTTACAGTTAATGAAGGCATTGTCTTGGGTTATAAAATTTCTGAAAGAGGTATTGAAGTGGACCAAGCTAAGGTTGATGCAATTGAGAAAATGCCATCCTAAGGACATCAAAGGTATTCGTAGTTTCCTAGGTCATGCTGGTTTCTATAGGAGATTTATCAAAGACTTCTCTAAAATTTCTAGGCCTCTTACTAATCTCTTGCAAAAGGATATCCTTTTTGTTTTTGATGATGATTGTCATGAAGCCTTTGAAACACTGAAGAAAGCCTTAATATTTGCACCTATTGTTCAACCACCTGATTGGAACTTGCCTTTTGAAATTATGTGTGATGCTAGTGATTATGCTGTTGGTGCTGTTCTAGGACAAAGAGTAGATAAGAAACTAAATGTTATTCATTATGTTAGTAAAATTTTAGACAGTGCTCAAAGAAAATGCTACTACTGAAAAGGAATTCTTAGCAGTTGTGTTTGCTTGTGATAAATTTAGACCTTATATCGTTGATTCCAAAGTAACTATTCACATAGACCATGGTGCTATTAAATATCTTATGGAAAAGAAAGATGCTAAACCTAGACTTATTCGTTGGGTTCTCTTGTTTCAAGAATTTGATTTACATATCATTGATAGAAAAGGAGCTGAGAACCCCATAACTGATAACTTGTCTAGGCTTGAAAATGTGCTTGATGACCCACTACCTATTGATGATAGCTTTCCTGATGAGCAGTTAGCTGCAATAAATGTTGCTAATAGTACTCCTTGGTATGCTGACTATGCTAACTACATTGTTGCTAAATATTTACCACCTAGCTTTACATACCAACAAAAGAAAAAAAATTCTTCTATGATTTAAGACATTACTTTTGGGATGACCCACATCTTTATAAAGGAGTAGATGGTATTGTTAGACATTGTGTACCTGAACATGAACAGGGACAAATCCTACGGAAATGTCACTCCTAGGCTTATGGAGGGCATCATGCTGGAGACAGAACTGCTCATAAGGTATTGCAATCTGGATTTTATTGGCCCACTCTCTTTAAGGATGCCCGTAAGTATGTCTCATCTTGTGATGAATGTCAAAGAATAGGTAATATCAGTAAGCGTCAAGAAATTCCAATGAATTATTCACTTGCTGTTGAACCATTTGATGTTTGGGGATTTGATTACATGGGACCTTTTCCTTCCTCTAATGGGTATACACATATTTTGGTTGCTGTTGATTATGTTACTAAGTGGGTAGAAGCTATTCCAACCAGTAGTGCTGATCACAACAGCTCTATTAAGATGCTTAAGGAAGTTATTTTCCCAAGGTTTGGAGTCCCTAGATATTTAATGACTGATGGTGGTTCACACTTTATTTGTGGTGCTTTCCGTAAAATGCTTGCCAAGTATGATGTTAACCATAGAATTGCATCACCCTATAATCATCAGTCTAATGGTCAAGTTGAACTTAGCAATAGAGAAATAAAATTAATTTTTCAGAAGACTGTCAATAGGTCTAGGAAGAACTGGTCTAAGAAATTAGATGATGCACTTTGTGCTTATAGAACAACATATAAAAATCCTATGGGTATGTCTCCTTATAAAATGGTTTATGGAAAAGCTTGTCATTTGCCTCTTGAGTTGGAACATAAAGCTTTTTGGGCAGTTAAAGAACTCAATTATGACTTCAAACTTGCTGGTGAAAATAGGTTATTTGATATTAGCTCACTAGATGAATGGAGAACCCAAGCTTATGAAAATGCAAAATTATTTAAAGAAAAAGTAAAAAGATGGCATAACAAAAGAATCCAAAAGCGTGAGTTTAAAGTCAGAGAATATGTTCTTCTGTACAACTCTCGTTTTAGATTTTTTGCAGGGACGCTACTCTCGAAATGGGAAGGCCCATATGTCATAGAGGAGGTTTACCGGTCTAGTGCCATCAAAATAAATAATTCCGAAGTTACTAACCCAAAGATTGTCAACAGGCCACGAATAAAGCATTATATCTCAGGTACGCCTATTAATATTGAAAGTAATATTATGCAAACCTTGACACCAGAAGAGCACATAAAAGAGTCCTTCCGGAACACTCCAGAATCATGAAAATAAGGAGGTACGTGATATGGTAAGTAAACGGACTCCGAAAAATCTGCAAAAATATTTTTTATCAATTTTGGAATATTTTAGAATTTTGGAAATAAAGAAACTCCCAGAAAGCGTCCCCTGGTGGGCACAAGACACCAGGCATGCCATGCTTGCCTAGCGCCCAGGTGGGTTGTGACCACCAGGGACACCTCCCGTACTCTGTTTTTCTTCCGTATGCTTGTCCTGCAAGAAAAAAAATCTATATATACTCCCCGAACCTGTTGATCACCGTATCGCGGAGAAATCCTCTGTTCCCTTTTCTTGCTGTTTTCTGTCAGATCTGGTGGGCCAGGCATCATGTCTTCTTCTTCCTCCAACCACGTGGAAGAGGATGCTTGGTTGATGAATATCGAGCTGAAGAGAGAAGATCCCGCGGGAGTTATTGGAGGAGAGGAGAGCAAGGAGGTTATCGTAGACGATGATGAATATCGAACAAGCACTGCCAGCTGACGATGAGGAGGAAGATATCCTTAAACCTTACCTTACTCATCTTACTCCTATTGAGATTGAAGCCTTTTGCATCATTGAAATAGTTCGCATACAAAATAAGTATCTCACTCACGAGAATATTTTGCATCAAGAGCACATCACCCACCTTAGGAGCGTCACCCGTCGATTGGAGAATATTCTAATCCTTAAAGATAGGATCGCTTCATCATCACCATCACCTTCTTCACCACCAAAGGAGGACTAAGTATCGGCTATGGGCACTCCCCTTGGCTTCCGCCAAGCTTGGGAAAGGTGCCCCGGTATCATATCATCCCACTATCATTTTGCTTTTACTTATTTTAGTTCGATCCTTTTGCTTTAGATGAATAAAAGTTTAGTTCGATCCTTTTTCTTTGTGAGTTTGCTTAGTGATCTATCATTGTAATCGTGTGCAAGTTATATGATAAAGTTTAGTTTGAGTTTTTGCTTTCCTTACTTTCATGTTGCAAATAAAGAAAAGAAATAAGAAAGAAAGAAAAATAGAAAGGAAATAAATAAAAGGAAATAAATAAAGAAATAAGATTATATACTAATCCTATGGTAGGTGATTGTCGGTTCTAGATCTGGCATATCTCGTAGTAGGGGTCCTAAGCTAGGCATCTTGGAGCAATGGTAACATGGACACGGGATTTTACCCAAGTTCGGGCCCTCTTGATGGAGGTAAAATCCTACGTCCTGCTTTTGATGGTATTCATATGGGGTGTAGTACAGAGTACATGTATCTACCACGAGATTGATCTAATGAATATAAGATGTTCTATTGACTAGCCTGGACTCAGTTTAGATAACACACTAGAGGCATAGGGTTTAGAGGAGTCCTTGTCTTGGGCGCCAAGTCTTGTGGAATCCTCCTTGTATGCGGCATGGGCTGCCCGAAGTGGCCCATGAGTGAACCGCCATGGGGGTCCTAGTCCCGATACACCTATTCGGGAGACGATGTGTTGAGTACCCCCTAGTCTAGGACACCGTCAGTAGCCCCCTGAACCGGTCTTCAAGTTGGGGACGCTCCTCGATTCTCCTGAACTGTTCTTCATCTTCGGTCATTGGTCTTGAAAACTGGTTCAACAAATCTTCTCATCTTCGATCTTGAGGATCGCCGAAGTGAATCCGAAGAGTTTACACATCGGATATTCGAGGAGCCCCTTTAAGTTCTCGGCCTTTATCAATGCCTTGTTATTTTTATGCCACACCTCGAGTTTGAAATTGTTCCCATGCGGCGGTGTCCTCTTGCATCCGAGATCCAATGCCGGACTGTATTCAAGGTATCTTTTGCAACTGTGCACCAATGTCGGACTTCTTCCCAGCTCCAAAGTCGGGATGTATCCGAGCTCCAATGTCGGACTGTATCCAAGCTCCAGCGCCAGAATGTATCCGAGCTCCAACGCCAGACTGTATCTGAGGTGTCATAGATTACCTTGGTCTTGAAAAAGTTAAAAGGGTTCAACCGAGCTTAATGGCGGAGATGCCCTCTATGGATTTAATTCTGATTTTTGCAATGTATTCTCTACCGAGATGTATAGCCAGTAGCCCTCAAGGTGTGTGTCGGCCAAAACTCTGAGATGCACATTAGAGGAGATACTGATCGACGGACGGGCCCTTGAGAGAGGGTTTTGAGAAGTCGTCGTAATATATTAGCTTGATGCCGAATAAGTCCCAGATGGTACCTATTGTTATCCGAAGATGCTTTTGCCCATAGTTCGGTCAAGCCAAACACTTAGCACTTTGAATTTTCTGTATTGAATAGGCAATGCAGTAGCCCCCGAGACACTGGTCGGGTGGCAACACCAGATCAGGGGATCGATGTGCCCCTTCAATATTTGTAAATGATAATCCCAAAGCCCAGTAGCCCCCAAGCCTTAATGTGGGCACGAGTGGCCTAATTAAGGATCAATGTCCGGAGTAAAATCACAATATATGTGTAATGATTCTATGTATCCAAGTACTCTACATCATTAATGCTCGGATCTGCACTGTATAAAACTTTGTTGACCGACCATCGGCTTCAACCTCCTCGGCCAGTAGCCGGGGAGTGTTTGTCCCACTTTATAAAGCCTTTATAAGGGCAAAGATTTACGACAAACAAAGCAATCCGGCCATACGGTTTCATAAACAAAGGTATGCGGAGAGGATGTTATATTGGTATTTAATGTAAGAAACATCTTCCAAAGAAAATAGTCCTGCTATCGGTTCCTTTCTTTGGGTTGTCATACCGACCATGATCATGAAACCTCACCTCCAATCAACGTGGGAGAAAAATATTGAGGATTTAGTCTGGGGAAAGTTCCCGAACTATGTGGTCTTTAGCGAACCTAAATTATCACTTCCGTCGTTGCCGACCAATTATATACTTTAAGATCGCTAGCTTTAGGCTTCACCCAGTCTGAGGTACTAACTCGGATGACCCGGTAGTAACAATCACAGAGGTGCTCCCTTTACCACCTAGCAGGACAATTGGGAATGTAGGGGTAAGCACAAGGGCCAGGCAACCCAGCTTGGCCAAAATCTGAAGTCAAATTGATGCATATTTATGGCTTTATAACAATAATTACGGAAGGCAACACTTGTATAATGAATACAAACGCCGATGATATTTATTTTGACTCCGTTGTGACCGTTTATCATTTGAAAGTGGCCCATCATCAGCTTCTACCCCTTTGTAGCTGCTACGCAGGGCGTTTCCGTAGTAACAAGACAACCCTTAGCCGACGTCTCGGTGCCCGGAGGCGGTTGTCTTGGCGGAAACAAGGCAATCAGATATGCAGGCTTTATAACTTTCACTTAGTCATAGGAGCTTTAAACTGGGAAAGCTAGCTACGAGCCCCTGGTTAGTGTTCGGCACCGATCGAAGTCTAGCCATTAACACTTCGGTCAATGTTATGAACGGCCCATCATTTATCACTAGGTAATCAGTATCGATATATAGTTTGACACCGTCATCGCATCGCTGACCAGTTTTCCCCCATCATGACAGTCAGTTTTTGGCTTTCTCCACTTAGGTGCTTAACCATTCGAGCTGGAAGCACAATCGCAGTGGTTCTCCCTTTGCACACCTAGCCGGACAAAACAGGACATAGGAGGCAAGCACAGGAGCGGGCAACCCAACTATTGACCAAAGACACAATTCAAAACCGATGCATATATAGCAATATTCGAGAATGTTTTTGCTGAATCTCTAAAGGTGTCTGGCGTTGCACTACGAGACTTATGCTGGAAACACACAAATAATTTAAAAGTGCCAAAGGCTTGGAAAACCAAAAAACTTTAGTAAAAACTTTACGCCCGAACTAAATCAAGTCGTTAGGTGCCAATTCAAATATCGTCTTACTTTTGTGCTTCTGTCGTGCATTAATATGACACATCCATTCTCAAGACTTCAAGCAGGTCAGCCTACGGCTGCAACCTCCTATCCCGAAGGCGGAGTACTGCTCGTTAAGCCAGTTTAGCGAACTAAACTCGAGCGATATTAGAGAGAAAACAGGCTATCCGGCTATTGACCACACACTCGAGTCGAGAAAAGGAGTGGTAGAAAAAGACTTCACAACGACTTAGAAGAAGAACACTTATTATAAAATGGCTCATATAAATTTAAGAGCCCCAGTTAACACGGGCAAAGAAAATGGTTTTTAACAAACCTCATTTTTGACAAACATATTTTAGCATAAATATAATGTTTGGTCGAACCGAACAAGAATTTAAAAAACTGAGCATGGAAGCGACTTAGCTGGTTAATGTGCTCGGTGTCTATGCGCGGCCCGAGCTTACGGCGGGACGAGGTCCCAACCCCCAAGCTGGTCCTGAGGTGGTGGAGCGAAGAGCTCGGCACTCCGATGTGGTGACATAGCACGGCTAATGTGGCGGGGTGGAACGTCCAGTCCGACTAAGGCGATGAAGCAGGCTGGCAGTATGACGCCGAAGTCCGTGGTGTGGGTTAGTGAAGTGATGACGAAGCCCCAGTCCAGCCAAGGTGATGTGGTACGTCGGTACGCCGAGGTGACAGCGCTGCCTAACCCGGATCATTTACCTATGCACATAAAATAGTGCTAGCCAGAGATAATAGTAATAATAATAAAATAAAATAAAAATTAGTTGCATAATTTATATTTTATGCAAAGTGAGTAATAAAAGAAATATGGCTCATGTGCCGAACACTCGATGAGGTAGAGCTCTCTCAGCGATGCCGAAGTCCCCGAGGCAACTAAACATGTCGGTATGGCAATTCGATGAACAAGGTGCTCACGCGAGCCGATTTACGTCGATTGGGATGACGGCGTCGGCTTGCCGAAGTGACCGCGTGACGCAGTCGAAGTCGATTACCTACACATGTAAAATAGTGCAGTCCAAAAAATAATAATATAAATATAGAAGAAAAACCTCACATAATTAATTTACGCAAAATATTTTTTTCTAAAGAGATGTGGCCTGGCTTTGAAGCCAATGTCGGTGCAGGGCGCTAGCTTGACAAAGCTTGTATTCACAGGGCGGTCTGAGTCCCCGATGAGGCGTTCGCCGAACTGCAGACAAGAAACTGACCGAACCATCACACAACCATCGTTAATGCGGCCATCACTTGACAGACCTTGTGTACAGATGATGGAACAAACCAGAGTAATAATTCCTTGGAAAAAGTAAACCCAAGCAAGAAAAAATTACTAGGATTAATAGCATCTGGTTTATCTGTTGTAGCAATCTGAATAAAGGTTACTCGCAAAATTGGAACTTGATCCGCACACCCATTGCCTGATGGGCGATGAAGCAAAGGTTGGCTCGCTGAGGCAAAGCCCTCGGTCCAGGTAACGTGACAAAGCTGGTCAACCGTTGACGCCGGAGTCTCCGGAGTAGGTTGATGAAGAGATGGCGAATCCCCCGGTCTAGCCGAGGTGACAGAGCAGGTTGGTAAGGAGATGTTGCAGCTGCTATGTCAGCCGAGGTGTTGAAGCAGTTCAGCATGATGGACATCGTCTTGAAGAAGCAACAGTGCGGCCATGCCAACGCAGGTCGTGACTTGTGACTCGGTTAATGTCGGCTTGATGAAGTGACCGTGCGAGGATGCCGGTGTGCCCGCTTCGTGTAATCCGTGGGGCGGCAATGTTGGTGATGATTTATCCTTCGCTATGCCATACTCTTCTTCGGCTCACCAGATGATGATCCAAAGAAGTTGAGCTCGGCTCAACAAAGCGACGACGTGTCTAGCACAGGTCGGCAGCCATGGAGCAATGTTGCCGGCTGGTTTGGTACCAGCGTGATGGTGAAGAATACCTTAGAGAAGGCTTAAAATTTTATGGGAACGTGTTTAAGAACAATGCACAATACCCTAGAAAGAGATTCTTCCAGAAAGGTTGTCCAATATCCCGTTCATGAAGAAAGATGAACTCAGGTCGGATTCGTATCCACGCAGAAAACAGATCCGAAAAGTGATGCACTAATTGGAAGGTTCCTGGAGTTTGGACGGTCGTATCAAGCTGAAATTTTGAGAGGTGGTAGATATGGAGATTCCATAGAAAATGAACGGTTGGATCTTCCAAATGACCTCCAAGCTAGGCTCTGCAGACAACGACCTAAACTCGTCCAGATTCCGGTCAAGACTCGACAGGCCTCCAGTATATCATAGATCGCCGAAGATTTCTCCATCGGAACGCGATGAAATTTTACAGGGTTGTTGTACACTCAATTACACACAATTCCGCAGAAGCAATCATCAAAGCGATGCTCGAGGAGGCGGTGGCGGCAGATATAGGTTTGCTGTCCAGAAAAACAGCATGGTCGCCCGAGGGCAATGTTGACATTGAGCCCCCGAGCTCCATCGATGATTCCTCCATGATCTTGATAGAGATCGGAGTTGATAATGAAGGCCCTTGTCCGAACATAATGATCTGAGATGAAGCATAGTCCTCGGTTGAGCCAAGGTGACTAATCGAGCCGGCAACGAAGATGCTGACATTGACAATAAGGCTCAGTTCTGACGCGTAGATCGCGCCGGAGAAGATTTGAATTCCCATCGCACCGTGGCGACTGCCAGCAGGCTCTCAATGAAAGCACCAATGTCGATTCTATATCCGACATATCTCGTAGTAGGGGTCCTAAGCTAGGCGTCTTGGAGCAATGGTAACGTGGACACGAGATTTTACCTAGGTTCGGGCCCTCTTGATGGAGGTAAAACCCTACGTCCTGCTTTTGATTGTATTCATATGGGGTGTAGTACAGAGTACATGTATCTACCATGAGATTGATCTAATGAATATAAGATGTTTTATTGACTAGCCTGGCCTCGGTTTATATAACACACCGGAGGCCTAGGATTTAGAGGAGTCCTTGTCTTGGGAGCCAAGTCTTGTGGAATCCTCCTTGTATGCGGCATGGGCTGCCCGAAGTGGCCCATAAGTGAACCGCCATGGGGGTCCTCAGCCCGATACACCTGTTCGGGAGACGTCGTGTTGAGTACCCCCTAGTCCAGGACACTGTCAGTGATAGCACCACATAAGGAAAAGTATAAGTAGGAAATTTTATTAGAGATTGTGATGTGGAGCATCCTACGGTCATCCCCATGGACCTACCATTGTCTCATGAAGTGCCAAGAGGACCTATAACACGAGCTAGATCTAGAGCTCTCGAGACCGAGGTGACTTCTTTCCTTAGTGATATTACATATGATCCACTCGAGACATGGCTACTACCTAAGTCCGAGATGTTGTGCATGATAGGTAACAAGAGGACCCTCCCGAAGATGCACATGAAGACGGACAAGCCGCCAAGTCCATGGATGAAGAGGAACGCTGAAAGGAAAAGAAGGCAGCTCCAGCTCCCGGACATCCGGCCGCTGGAGACAACCACTACAGCAGTAGCCGCCCAGCCACCCAGTGCTACAGGCCCCGGACATCCGACGTCAACCGCGGACATCCGGCGCCTCGCCAACACCCGGACAACCGGCCTCGCCCCCGGAAATCCGGCACCCTCCAACCAGAGAGCGACAAGGACAACCCCGTCAGCCCAGACATCCGGCTTGCCAGCCGGGACATCCAGCTCCCCGTGAAGCCCCGGACATCCGGCCCGACACCCGGACATCCGGCCCTCCCTGCCTGCGTGTAGTGCTTCTGGGTCGAGGCCCATGTACCCTTCGCCCCTTAGACTATATATACTTCTCCTCCACCTACGTTTTAGGGTTAGCAAGATTGGCTCATTTTGTGTGAGAGCTTTGCTCATCCACTTGGTTACCTTCTCCTCGGAGATCGCGCCTCCTCTGAGAAGATCCCCCAAGCGGATTCAAGACCCCTTCACGGGAAGAAATGAAGACCTCCTGAAGGAGAAGATCGTGCTACTTGTATCGTCCCTAGTTGACTATGGATCTTGTATCTCTTTTGTGTTCGAGGATCTAGCATATGTGTGATCATTCTTTTTGGTTTTAGTGTTTCTCTCGTGTTTCCCCTCATGTTTCCCCTCGTGTTTCCCCTTGTGTTCTTCGTGTTCCTCGCGGGATCCGCTCCTTTCATGAAAGATCGGCCATCTAGAGTTCCACCCTACATCATCTTGGTATCTAGAGCCACGTTGATCACGATTTCAGAGCCTCCCCGTTATGTTTTCTTGCCTTGTTTTGTTGATTTTGTCCCTAATTCAAAAATTCCCCACAAAAATAGGCCCCAATTTTTTTTTGTGATTTGTTGGTGTGATGAAGTTTTGTTGGATTTGATCTGCGGATTTCATGTGTTGCAGGTAGATCTAGCTTCCCCCCATCTTTTCCCAAATTTCCATCCACAAAATCCCCCGAATTTTGCCCCGATTTGCCACTTTCCACGCGGAGTTCGTCCACAGATCCAGAGCCCGAACCCCCGGACATCCGGCCATCAAGCCCGGACATCCGGCCCCTAGCAGCATCACTTCCATCCACCGCCCCGTTTTCCGTCTAAATTTCGACAAATTTTGTTCTGGTGCCCACATACACTTCCGCTACCACCACCACTTCCGCATAGCACCACCATTTACCACGTATACCACCATTGCTTACCACTATCAACTCTGACAATTTGGTCATGTTTTGCTTTGAGAATTTGAGTTGCGGTTCCGTCCTATTGTGTTTTGGCTATTTAGGTACGGTTTGACATCAACATCACCGCCGCCCATCTTCGCCACGGACGCGTCATCGACAACGACCACCTCACCATTTTTGACACCATCAACCGTTTCTTGCTTACAAACAACCAACATCAAATGGTAACCTCTTCTTGGTATCGTGATACATCATTCTTGACATTGCATTGATAGCCATCATAGTCCAATTTTGCGTATCTTACCCATCGAGACTAGCCATTGAGTATTGCCAGCAACGTCACTTTTGCACATTAGTGATCATACTTCCCATTGCATATATATCACATCATTGGTCCATATCTTGGTATCATCTCTTGTGTCACAAGGTTGTCATCGCATACACAATTGTTATCTTGGTTCATGAAACATTGCATGAGAAAAGAGCTCAAAAGAGAAAGAGCCAAACAAGATTTTAAGCAAGAAGGAAAGATAAGCAAACAACTTTTAAGCAAGAACCATAGCATCATACAACATTAAGATTGTCATACTAGATCATCTTGGATCATATCATCGGAATACCATACATAGAACATACTTAGGAGAGAAACCATTGCAATTTTGCTTAGTAGGTTGTGCATAAGTCTTCGTATCCGCCTATCACTACAAGAAACCTGTTAATCCATGACAGATTTGTGATGATGTTCTGAGAATCTGTCACAGTATGTGACGGTTTTCTCTCATCCGTCACGGAAACCGTCATCGACCAGCAAGATGTGAATGTGCCTAGAAACCCAATGAAGCCCATATGTTCTTTGTTTTTTCCCAGAGACCATAGATTTTAATTTAAAAAATGCAATGAAGACTTGATCCCAAGACCACTTGGGTTAAGAGACTACCGTGTGACAACAATGCTACCAGCATTACTAAAGGAGCATTCGGCCATTTCCCTTCTGATAATGCACCTACAGTAAAAGTTTTAGTAAAAAAGTGTGACATGGATCAAACCGTGCACCTCTCACCTTGAATAGTCTGTACCTGTTTGTCAAGAAATCGTGGTGTGACATATTGCAGACGTAAAACATTGCACTCGTACACAACAACTATATATATATATTTAATATGCAACTTCAAAATTTAATTCATGTTTACTTAACTGGTTGGACAGATTGCAGACATAAATTCACAAAAATAATAATATTGCAGACATAAAGTTTTGCACTCATACACAACATCTCTCTCTATATATAATATGTGACTCCAAATATAAATTCATGTTAACTTAAAAATGTATAAATATAGTTTTTGAATTTCATCTATATGAGAATCAACATAGTCTAATTTATTCTTTAAAACCATCATGGCTGGCAACAAGAAACTCATAGAAGGACTAGTAGGGCTTTTTAATGTTGTCCAAGCCATGACAGACTGCTGCTCCTTTTTCATATACGAGGAAACAGAGTGCCCTTGCCCCTGCCAATGTGGCGATCCGGTGTGAGAGAAAACTCGCGCTGTGATTGGTTGACCAAACCATCCCACGGATCGCATATCTAAACCGTCTGCTCATGCGAGATCCGACGGCTAGCAAACCTTCCCCTCTTTCTCGAGTGTTCTTCACCCACCCACGCGCTATCTCCGCCCGTGACTAGCGCCCCCCACGCCACCCGAACTCGAACAACAGCAGCCGCACCCACACACCTTCTTCCTCTCATGCCGCTAGCCCGCCGTACTCCCCTCCTCCCCTCCTGGCTCCTCCCCCTCGTGCACACACCCTCCCATTCCAAGGCCTCCCCGCCATGCCCAGCTACCCCTCAACCGGCCGGGCCGCCTGCACTCCCACCGCACCGCTGTAGTATCCTCTCCTTTGGCCAGATCCCGTTGAGATCCGCGAGTCCACGGCAACCCTGGAAGGATCACGGCACGGCCACGGGCTTCCTCCCCTGCCACATCCCCTTCCCTCACCTCTAGCCTCCACTGCCCGATCCAGTCCCTGAAGCCTGATCTAGTCCACAACTCGGAGTCGGTATCGTCGATGCAGGTCGCGGCGATATCACTGCAAGGAGCAACCGATCCCGTCGTGGGCGTCCTGAACTGCGGGGATGCACAGAGCTGCCACCGGTCCCAGCAGCCGGGGATGCGCCGTGCTGGGAGGCTGCCATCCTTCATCGCTACTGTCCCGCATCCGTCGCCCCACCAGGTCCCCCTTCGTCTATACTTGGATTTTTCCTTTTTGACGTTGTCTTAAGGTTTGTCCACGCGCAGGCAATGTCGACCATGGGTTGAGGCCTGATATTGGCGGACAAGGTTCTCTCTCCGATGACGTCGGCGGGACAGCCGGATCTCCATCGAGCAATCCACTGAATGCCCGCACCCTTGCACAGAATTAGAATTGGGTGTTTGTATTTTTAGTTTCTTGTGTTCTGCTGGTCCTTGCAGATGCATTGTATGGAAATACCCGTAGTTTAAAGCTTGTGTAATTTTTTCTGCTGTGTGTATGTATTTGTTTTTTGAGGACCATATGTATTTTTTTCTTTTATTTAATGACATGACCGTATATCTTCTATCAAATTTATACTGGCTCAGAATTTGCATGGACCAAGAGAAATGAGATGGGCTAATTGTTGAGAATGAAACCAGTGGGCCTTGGACGTACCTAAAATTTAACGGGCCAAAGTTCCAACTGGGCTGATTACTACATGGATGTTTGTCTTAGAAGGAGCCAAAATTCTTATTGGGCCAATTACTTTATGGGCTGCCATGTCAGATCCATGTCAAATTCTGATGTGGCACACAAGTTAACGCTGTTATGAGCATGCTAACACCGTTATGAGCATGTTAGTTAAGTGTTGTCCATGACGGTCAAGAATCGTCACAGACCATGGCAGTTTTGGATGAGCCGTCATGCAGTGTGCGGTGGTCAAATTATGACGCGATATACATGATGGATTTTAAATCCGTCATGGATTCCCTTCCGTGATGGTTTTGCGTGGGTCTGTGACGGACACAAACTATCATGTATTAACGGAATTCTTGTAGTGTATTGTGCAATCGTGCTAGTGCCTCTCTAGTGTTGTGCAACAAGAGCATTTTTGTGGATTCCACATTTTGGCTCTCCTTGGTTGCACGACCCCATTTATCTCTTTGCGTGTCTGTTTCTGTGTGCCATATTTTGCTATTGGTCTACTTGTTGCATTGCCAACTTGCGAATCTTTTCCAACATTATTGGAGCTCACTAACAATTGCATCAAATTTTGTGCCACCATCCTAACCGAGCACCACCATAAGCTTTTACTTGTGTAGGTGTGAGAAACCGACAAGAATTGGTACCAATTGTGCTATTTCCTTATTCACATTGGAGTGATCATTGATCCATCTTCAACTTCGGTCAAGGTACATTTGGTATTGTTCTTCTCCTTCTACCACTCACGAAGTTGTTTAGAATGATGGATAGGCCAAGTACTTCTACCAACCCACTCTTCATCGAGCAAGACGACGACATGTCTTCCTACGTCACAAAGAGCCACCTCTTTGGTGCACAACATGCTTTGCATCAAGAGCAACAAGCAATGAGTGAATGCATCGACAACCTAGCCACCGACTTGCGGCTCTACGAGCAACGTACAAGAGACTATTTCGACAACAAGCTCGACGACCACAAGCAAGAGAATGACGCAAGAATGGACGAGATTTGTGCTTTGTTTCTCAACCACTCTTCTTCCACTTCATCCTCATCAAGACAGAGCCCCTCAAGTCGACACTCCGACTACACCATCTCCGGCTCAAGTACACCGACATCGAACACTCTTCATTGCGCCGTGCGTCAAGATCATCACGCAAACTGCAATCCTCTACATGACAATGACTATCAAGAGAAAGCTCGTGCACAAGAACATCGACATCGTCAAAACCAAGCTACTCTCGAGCAAGCACAAGAATGGCAACGACAACGCCAACGAGAAGAGGAAGAGCAAGCGCGTCTACACCAAGATGCACAAGATGCCGAGGCACAACGCCAAGAACAACAATTGCGAGAAGCTAGAGCACTTGAGGCGCAACGTGCACTCTACGACACGAATCACGCCGTTGCCCAACGCAACCACCATAGGCGCGAACAAGAAGAAGCACTTCGCGAAGAAGTTCAAAAACGGATTTACCAATCATAGGTGCATCATCAAATTCCTCAAGCTCGTCCACAACCTCGCAAAGAACCTCAAGTTCAACAAGAGCAAGAAGACATTGGAAATCCTCCAACACAAGAACAAGTTGTGAGAGATGATCCTCCTCGACAACAATGTCATCATCCCCGACCCCAACACAATGAAGAGCAACGCTACGGCAAGCTAAAGTTTACCATGCCCAAGTTCAATGGAAGCAATGATCCCGAAGAGTACCTTTCATGGGCATTGAAGGTCAACAAAATCTTCCGCTTGCACAACTATGAAGAAGATAAGAAGATCGCGATGGCATCCCTTGAGTTCCAATACTACATCCTCATTTGGTGGGAACAAGTCACTGAGTGTCGAGGGGCAAGAGGTGAACCACCCATCACTACTTGGGCGCAAATGAAGGATGTCATGAGAGCATGCTTCGTGCCAACCTACTATAACCGCAACCTCTTCAAGAAAATCCAACTCCTCAAGCAAGGAACCAAGAGCATTGAAGAATACTACAAGGAAATGGAGATTGCAATACGAGCCAATGTCATGGAAGATGATGAGAAAACTATGGCACGTTTCTTGAATGGACTCAATTATCTCATCAAGAAGATCGTCGACTTCCAACCATACTCGAACCCCATCGAGCTAGTGCATAAAGCTACCAAAGCGGAACATCAAGTGCAAGATGACTTCAAGTATGCCAAGTTCTCATCCAAGTCCTATGTCTTCTCCAAAAACCAAGCTTCAACGACTCCCAACACCTTCTACCTCAGCCAAGCCATCTACAAGCAACAACGACAAGTCGAGTTACAAGAAAACTTCGACAACTCCAAGTCATCATCCTACTACAAGCAACTTCAAGCCGAGAGCTTCATCATCATCTACCCCAACCGATGATACCGTCAAGACAAGTTCCTTCAAATGCTTCACATGCATATGCGGAGGCCACAAGTCCTTTGAATGTACCAACAAGCGCACCATGATCCTCAACGACGATGGTACATACGACTCCATGAGTGAAGGTGAAATGGAATCCCTTGAGCAAGTGGCCATACACCGGCACGTGAACAAAGATCAAGAGGATCAAGTCTTTTGTGACAAAGATTCAAGCCCCGCTCTCATTGTCTCCAAGGTCTTTACTCTTCAACATCAACAAGAAGAAGACCAAAGATGCCATATCTTTCATACCAAGGCCGGCATCAATGGAAGGTCCGTCAAGGTCATCATCGATGGAGGGAGTTGCCATAACTTAGCAAGTGAAGAACTATGCTCCAAGCTCCAATTGGTCAACATGAAGCTCCCACATCCCTACAAAGTTCAATGGCTAAGCGACTCCGGCACCATCCAAGTCGAGCATAGAGTGCAAGTCTCCTTCAAAATCGGAGCTTACAAAGACACTTCGGAGTGTGATGTCGTTCCAATGACCGTTTGCCACCTTCTTCTCAGGCGACCATGGCAATTTGAGAGAGGTGTCATCCACAACGGCCGAACAAATCACTATATCTTCAAGATAAAAGGAAAGGAGTACGTACTTCACCCTATGTCTCCAAGCCAAGTGATCGTCGACAAGCAAACCACCCATCGTGGAGAGAATAGTGAGAAAGCGAACCACCAAAAAGAGAGTGAGTGCCACAAGCCCAAATCGAGTGCCTCCACAATGAGCGAAAAGAAAAACTTAGTTCTACTTGCCACCAAAAGTGAGATAAGAGAAGTGTGTGAGAACCCATCAAGTGTCCTACACTATGTCCTTTTGTGCAAGGAAGAGGCACCAAAAGCTAACACCTCTCACACTCTACCTTTAGTGTTGTATTCTCTTTTGCAAGAATCCCAAGATGTTTTCCCCAACGAGCTACCTCCGGGTCTACCTCCACTACGAGGCATTGAGCACTGAATCAACCTCATCCCCGGAGCTCCTCTTCCTAACAAGGCTTCCTACCGCGTCAACCCAAAGGAAACTAAGGATATCCAATGGCAAGTACAACAACTTATCGACAACGGCCATGCACGAGAAAGTTTGAGACCTTGTGCCGTACCGGTAATCCTTGTTCCCAAGAAAGATGGTACATTTAGTATGTGTTCTGATTGTCGACCTATCAATGCTATCACCATACGCTATAGGTACCTCATTCCACGCCTTGATGATATGCTATATGAACTTAGCGGTGCCACTATTTTCTCAAAAATTGATCTTAAGAGTGGTTACTATCAAATACGCATACAAGAGGGTGATGAATGGAAAACCGATTTCAAAACAAAGTTTGGTTTATATGAATGGTTAGTTATGCCTATGGGTTTATCGGAAGCACCCAGTACTTTCATGTGTCTTATGCATTATGTGTTTCTCCCTTATATTGGCGAATTTGTTGTTATTTACTTCGACGATATTCTTATGTTTAGCAAATCTCTCAAAGCGCATGTCACCCACCTTCACACTGTGCTACAAACTCTTCGAAAAGAGCGTCTCTATGCTAATATGGAAAATGCCTCTTTGGTGTTGATAAGCTTGTTTTCTTGGGTTTTGTAGTATCTTCTAAGGGTGTTCATGTTGATGAATCTAAGATTAATTCTATTAAAACTTGGCCACAACCAACCAACTTGCAACAAGTGCGTAGCTTCCTTGGTTTAGCTGGTTTCTACCATAGATTTGTGAAGGACTTCAGCACCATTGCTTCACCTTTGCATGCTTTGAGTAAGAATAATGCACCTTTTGTTTGGGGACCATCCCAAGATACCGCATTCAATGAGCTTAAGAATTTGCTTACTCATGCTCCCGTGCTTGCATTGCCCAACTTTGACAAACCCTTTGAGATTCATTGCGATGCTAGTGGTAATGGCATAGGAGGTGTGTTAACACAAGAGAAGTGCCCCATAGCTTACTTTAGTGAGAAACTTTTCGGAGCGCAACTCAATTACCCCATCTATGACAAAGAGCTATATGCTTTAGTGCGAGTTTTGCATGAATGGGAACATTATCTTCGCCCTCATGAATTTATCATCCATACCGACCATGAAACACTTAAATACCTTCAAGGTCAAACTAAGTTGAACAAGCACCATGCAAAATGGAGTGAGTTCATTGAGTCTTTTCCTTATGTCATCAAGTACATTAATGGTAATGAAAATGTTGTGGCGGATGCACTTTCTCGCATATGCATGCTTGTTACTGAACTTGAATTGGATGTCATTGGCTTTGAGCACATAAAACACTTGTATGCACATGATCCTACTTTTGCTATTCCTTATGCCAAATCTTTGACGCATACATCTTGGGAACACTGGTACATCAAAGATGGTTACCTTATGAGAGCTAACAAACTTTGCATCCCCGAGTCTTCTCTTTGTTTGCTACTTTTGCAAGAATCTCATGGCGGAGGACTAATGGGACATTTCGGACGCGACAAGACATTCGCTATGCTCTCCAAGAACTATTATTGGCCCAAGATGTTCCGCGACGTCAACCGCTTCATCAATCGATGCTACAAAAAAAGACACATCTATGACATTTTGGGCTGAACGAATTTTTTTCTGTCATACTTATGACACTTCTATGACGATAATTGTGACAAAACCTGGTATCATCATAGATGTGGTGGGGTCCTACTTCTATGACAAAAAATCATGACAGAAAATGGGCTTTTCGTCCTGGGCGGGCCGGAGACGTAGCTGCATGACATTCTTTGGGCCGTCCATGACGGAAAAAACCGTGGTAGAAGCGAGGGTGAGGAAAATATCGGGGAGTTCCCGGTTACGGTGGCTGGTCGGGGGCTGATTGATGCACGTTTCTCTTGTACGTACGTGCGTGTGTGCGAGGCGTTACGCTCTAACTGAACCCGAGCGAGGCATTGGACTCTAACTGAACCCGAGCGATTGCACTCCAGGCTACGCATTACTGAACCAGAGCGATCGATCGATGGCTGCTAACTGAAGCCGATCGAGCGATTCCTTCGCTACTGCTGCTAACTGAAGCCGGTCGATGCTGCCTATGGATGAACATTGAGCATTGTTGGGGGGTTTGGATGAACAGTTCCCGATGGGGGTTGGATGAACAGGAACCCGTGGTAGTAGAGGCCGTTGCCGCTGGATGAACAATACCCCGATCGATCAAGTCGGTGGATGAACAAGACCCCGTGGAGGGTTGGATGAATAGGACCCTGTGGAGGGCTAGTTGAACAGTAGCCGATGGCGGGCTGGTTGAACAGCAGCCGGTGGAGGGCTGGATGAACAGTAGCCCGTGGAGGGGTGGTTGAACAGACCCCTGTGGAGAGGGCTGGTTGAACAGTAGTCGGTGAAGGAGCGCGCGGTGGAGGCTGGATGAACAGGAGCCCGTGGATGAACAGTCGCAGGTGGAGGCTGGAGGAGGTCGACGGTGGATGAACAGTAGCCCGTGGAGGCTGGAGGAGGTCGACGGTGGAGATGAACATTATCCCGTGGAGTCCGGTTTTGCGGTACGCCACACCCCTCCCGATGAACAGGACCCCTATTTCGATTGTAGCGCTCCAACACAAGTCGGTTTCCTCCGTTTTGTGGTAAGCCACACCCCTCCCGATCAACAGGACCCCGTTTCGACCGTAGGAGGTCCGTTTCCTCTGTTTTGTGGTACGCCAGAACCCTCCCGATGAACAGGATCCCATTTCCACCGTGGCCGGTCAAACACAAGGCCGTTTCCTCCGTTCTGCGGTACGCTAGGCCTCGTTTCCATCGCCTGTTCCGTCCTAGCTAGTTGGCTCTCGATGAAGAACACGCGTTCCGTTGCCTCCCGATGAACACAACGCATTCCGTTGCTTCCCCATGAACACGACGACGATGCAGTTTCTCCGTTTCGACCTAGCCACAGTCATGTACACGAGCCCTGGCCGTACGTATGCACGAGTAGGCGTTCGAGACCCCGCCCGTATGTACGTACGTGGCCATATTTACTTTCTTCAACCCTGGCCGCTGTACGTACGTGTACATGCTACATGCGCGCCTCTACTACCACACGTGCGCGCCTCTACATCGACCAGTATGTACGTACACGTTTGCGACCAGAATGACAACGCTACGTACGCTTCGACCGGGTGGGTCCCGACTATCAGGCACTTCCTTGCGTGCGAAGATGTAGCTGGTGGGTTCCAGGAGTCAGGGGGACGAATCATTTTTTGCCCGTAATATGGACGGACTTCCTTGCATGCGAAGATGCAGCTGGTGGGTCCCAGCAGTCAGGGGAAAAGTTTATTTTTCGTGAAATACGGTGGCCCATCCGGTGGGTCCATGCTGTCAGGTGGAGGAATCATTATTTTCCGCGTAATAAGGAGGCACTTCCTTGCTGCGGCCGTGGACCCAGCTGTCAGCCTCTCCACGTATAGTACTCTTCGGATGGAAGTCGTTCCTTAACCACGTTGACCACGCCGCGCCAAGAGCACCAGGGCGGTGGACAACGGCGAGGCCTAGGAAGGGGACGACGTGGAGCCGAGGAAGACGCGGCAGTGGATGCCCATGCGGAGAGGAGTACGAGGGTTCACTGGTTCGACTTTGGTGTGAGGTTGCCGTCACCGCAGAATAACAGGGGGTCTGAGTGAGTAGAGGGATGGCCTGGCCAGCGGTGGGAGTAGTAGGGGAAGTGAGGCCTCCACGGCAGCACAACCGGCCATGGGAGGCAGGAGCAGCTAGCACGACCAGCGCTGCTTTGGGCGGCTAGAGTGAGAAGACCAGAGGTTGAAGAAACAATACGGCCGTTGGATGGACATCGTACGGTCACTGGAGCTAGAATCGTTCATATTGACTAAGTTGACAAAGCCCTCCGTCCCCGTCATCTTAGTAGGGCCACAAGTCAGCCTCCCACAATGGTGGGTCCCAGATAGCAGGGGGAGTATTCATTTTTTTTGTGCGTAATAAGGAGGCACTTCCTTGTGTGCGAAGATATAGCTGGTGGGTCCGAGCTGACAGCGGGGGGAATGTTTTTTCAAGAAATGCAGAGGCCCTTCCGGTGGGTCCCAGCTGTCAGGTGGAGGAATCATTATTTTGCGCGTAATAAGGAGGCATTTCCTTGTGTGGACCCCTACTGTCAGCCTCCTCCGATGGCTGTTGTTTGTTGACCATGTTGACCTCACCATGCCGAGAGCACAAACGCAGTGGACAAGGGCGAGGCCCAGGAAGGGAACGACCCGGAGCCGGCGAAGCCATCGCAGCGGATGCCCATGTTGAGGGGTGTACGAGCGCTGACTGGTTGGCTGCAGGGTGAGGCTGACATCGCCAGAAAATAATAGGATGTGAGGGTATGTAGAGGGATGGCCTGGCGGCAACACAGCCAGCCACGGGGGGGGGGGGGGGAGCAGGTAGTCCTGCCGACGCTGGTTTGGGTGGTTGGAGTAGGAAGATCAGAGATTGAAGAAGCACAACGGCCGTTGGATGGACATCCAACAGTCACTGCTCTGTCTTGACTAAGTTGACAAAGTCTTCCATATGCGTCAAAAAAATTTAGGGCAACGTCATCGTCAACCTAGTAGGCCCCGAAGTCAGCCTCCAAATCTGTGGAAAACAACATACAACCCATTAGCCATTATTTTGAATCATTTACAACCCATTTGCTAATTCTTAAGGATATTTTAAGCCTATATTCTTTTTATTAGCATTACAGACCATATATTCTGGGCACTGCTAAAAAAATTGAACGAAAATTTTCATATTTCTGTGGGGTCCGAACTCTTTTAATCACGAAATTTCGAGTCGCATTAAAAATAATTCTGAAAAATTATATCAAAATAAAATTCAAAAAACAATTCTCCACAAAAAAATGAATGAAATTTAAAATCTTAACTAGCAAGATGCCCGTGCGTTGCACGGAACATGAAGATGCATTTGTATGAGTAGTTTATCTTGTGGGAGAAAAGATGATCTTTTAATGTAATTGCCAGTTGGCTATGGTTTTTATAAGAGTAGAGAGTAGAGAAATCCAGAAAAAATATGATATTTTAATGTAATAGCCGGCTTTGGTTTAAAAATTTACAGCCCATTTCTTACAACTTATAGCCCATTTTCTAGGGAAGCCCATTTCTTACTACTTTACATCCCTCCCTCCTCGTCTTGAAAGATTTGCTGCCTAGCCGGGCTGAGAAAAACAAGTAGGCCTCGGTTTTGGTGTTCTCCAGAAAAAAAGGAACTAGGCTAGCCATTTTCAGAAAGAAAAAAGATATCAACTGGGCTCGTCATGTGTTATAATAAAAGCGTAAGCGTGGGCTAGACGGGCCACAGCCCCCGCACAGCGCGCAGTTGAGCTCCATCTCTGAAACTAAAAAACAACTGGGCGAGCTACTAGGTCCCTCGTGTTATCCGCTCGTTGTGTAATTTTATCAATTCCACCGCCGCGCCGGCCTATGCATCACCGGTGTGAGATGAGACGTCGATGACTTGTCCTGGCGACATGCCGCCATTGGTGGACTCCGCGCCCCCCTTGCTGAAGTCGACCGCGTCCTCGTCCTCGTCATCGGCGCCGCCCTCAAGGTTGTAGTACTCATAGTAGTGGCTGCGCTAGAGCTCGCCTTGGTACTCCACCGCCGATTCCTCGACGAACAGACTCTTCTCTACCTCGACCTCGGCCACACGCAACTCCTCCTCCCGGCGCTCCTCAATCTCCGCCGCTTCCTGCATCTCCAGCTCCCGCTCGGCGATCTCATGAGGAAGCAGGTGCTCCATGGCCACCGCCGCCTTTTTGGACGTGGGTTGCATGCTAGAGTCCGAGGTGGCCTAGAATATCTTGGCATGTGCATCCTCGATCTTGGCGTGGATAGCCTCGACCCAGGCTAGGGCGACATCGTCGGCACGGACGGCAGCTCGAGCGCTCTCGGCGTTTGCAGCCGTCGTCGTAGGAGCAACTACAGCCGTCTCGGTTGCCGCGGCTGCCCTGTCGGCTGCCGCAGACGCCCTCTCAGCGGAAGCGGCTGCGCTCAATGCGGATGGGGCGGCACTCTTGGCGTAGGCGGCCGCGCTCTCGGTGCAGGCGGCGGCGCTCGAGGAGACGCGACCATCGTACGGGCCTTCAGGAAGCGTTTGCACAGAGTCATCTTTGCAAGAAGGGGGTGCAGGAATGGGGATTGGGATTCATGAATTCAGGGGTTGCCAGCACTGGAGCACATGAGTCGATGAAGCTTAAGGAGGGAGACTTAAATAGACCCATATGTTTTCATCGCAAACGGTTCCTAGAAAACAATTGTGTGTGATGTTGTACATATTTTTTATTAGCTATGAAAGACGAATTTGGAGTAAAGTGGCAACAGATGGTGTTTTAAATGAATGAGAAATTTTGTAGTACTAATACAACTGTCATGTCAAATTTTGGAAAAATTCAGGGGTCATTTGACCTTTTAAGACATTTAAGTGATTTTCTAGCAGTGAGGAATTAGGAGGAAGTATTTTTTTGGCTTGTAATAACGAGGCACCTGCTTGCGTAATGCAATGACCCTGGTGGGTCCCTACTGTCAGCCTCTCCACGTACAGTCATCGCCTGATTCCTCTTGGTTGTTGACCATGTTTTTTTGCAGGGAGGTTGTTAACCATGTTAACAACGCTAGACGGCGGTGGGCACAGCGAGCGAACCAAGGCGAAGAACGACGGCGAGGCCTTGGACGGGAACGGACAACAGCCGTGGAAGATGCGGCAGTATAGTGGTAGGTGGAGGGGAGTACGAGGTCAACAACATGCAACTCAAGCTTACAAATGGTACAAAAAGCCCAAGGATTAATTGTTCATCAAAATTTTAGACAAAACCCAGATTGAACATGGCAGTAACATCTAACCCAACCACTCTTTTTCACATTCACAAACAAATGGATCGGTCTGATCCATAAAATCAACATCCTGTGGAAAAAAATTATTTGAGGATGACTACAACTTGTTGTAAATAGAAGCCGGGCACGTTTAGAAGCCCATTTGTCCACCTGAAACTTCTTTTTTTGCTGTCCAATGTGTTCGTCCGTGAGAAATTTCTTGCGGTAAAACTTAAGCCTCATGGACAATAGTAACCTCGCATTCAACAGGAAGAATGTGACAAAGCTTATGTTTGCCTGGTTGGATGCATATCCTTCCATCATTATTGTCCTCAAACGAATGCCATGAGAACTATGAAAATCCTGGTGCTTATTACGCCACCGATTGGTTATACGTTTTCCCCATGTGGTAGCACTGCCTAAGTAGACATGAAGATTGAAAACAGTTAAGGTCTGAACAAAGAGTATGTCGAAAGAGCGACAGCTGAACGATTAATTCTAGTACAATATATACGGGCTTTTAATGTGCATGAAATCATCACCTCTATGTATAAATTCTCCAGAGATGGAAAGCATCATAGCACGCCAATAATTATGTTCAGATCAAAACTAAACATTCCGATATATAAGATCTTGACAGAATCCAACAGCATTGATAGGCTATCCATGGACGAACTCTTCATTGATCATATAACATAATATTAGTACCCAAAGTGTACTCCAAGATGATATAAAACTTATGCGCACAAATGAAAAATGCAGCTTATGATTACAAATGTGTAGATGATAATATACAGTACCTGAATAAGTGTGGAGCCAAACACCAACATGTTGTGATCATCAAACGGTTCACGAATTACACCCAAGGTCTCTAGTTTGGGCGCAGAGATGACAATTATTTGTGAAGGTGTATAACAATTATGAAGGAGCAACCTTTCAAGTGAAGGAGCATCTTCGATGATGAGCTGTTTTCCTTCAAAACAAATTCCAATGCTTTTATGGTGAGGCGACTTTATTTTGAGACAACTGATAGGGATTTCTATTCCCAAAGCAATCAGCAAGCACTCCAAGGCAGGGCAACTGGAGTGGATGATGTTGTGCAGTGAGGCCTCCGACAGATAAACCACCACAAGCGAAAGTTTTTTAGTAGTGGGAGTCGAAGCATTTGTACTAGATCGTCTGGTGGATGGCACCGGGCGAAGGTGGCGGTTTGGAGAGAGGAGGAAAACCGTGAGATGGACAACGGTGGTGTGGGCACGAATTCTTGGCGTGTTCATGGTATGAAACTTTCATGGTAATGGTAGAACTCAAACTGCTGGAGTTTTTTGAATTCAGGGGATGTTAGCCAAGCGTCCACTGTGCTGAGTATGGACAGCAGGTAGCATGTCGGGATGCATAGGCGTTGGACGGGGCCCTGCTGGTGAGAGGAGACGATGGCTCCGAGGAGATCAAATTCAAGAAGGACAGATATCTGATGACAGTCGAGATTGAGGGGCGTGGTGCGCCATAGAGGGCGCCACCGAGTTGATAGGACTTGTGTGCAACAACAATCCTTGGTGGGGAGAAGCAAGATGATCTCCTCAAGGATGACATCCGGGAGATCGCTGATGCGGTCCATTGGAGATTCTACCGGTTCCTTAGATCTGGGTGGGGGGCTCGCCGCTTCTTCCCGCGTTGACGGGTGCGGGATCTACAACCGGCGTCACCGCTAGCGGGAGCCTCGTCTTCTTGGCGCTGGGGACAGTCGACTCCATTTTCCTTGTGGGCGTCGCATCGAGCTCACGGGTTTGAGTTGAGTAGCCAGAGATGAGCCTAGTGGCAGTGCGAGTGGGGAAGAAGGAGGCTGGGGTTTTCTGTGGGAGTGGAAGAGGAGGAGCAGGCATTTTCTGTACTAGTCAGGAAGAAGGTGAGCGGGGTTTTTTTGGACGAGTGAGGAAGATGGGAAGCGGGGGGAATTGGGGGGCGACGGAAGAGGGAGAGTCCAGCGAGCTATAGTATAAGTGGAAGCGAGGAGGAAGGAGGGTTTTCCTGGGATCGCCCCCTCTTCAAGAAATATGGGCTTCTCCCCGCAAAAAACAGAAACAAATGGGCTTTAAGATGGACACACTTTTGTATCAGCCCAGTCGGTTGCCCGTGTTTCGTATTGGAGGGCCTTGTGCTAGAGGAAGCCCGAGACACTCTCCAACTTATTGCCCATTCGAAAGAAAAAAAGAGATGCCTCCAACTTATGGCTACTCATCGGTAACCTTTTTCAACTTGGCATCCACCAAATTAGAGGATGCGGTACTGGATGCAGACACTCACACTGGTCGCGTAGCGCGGAAAAGTGAGGTGTCAAATAATAGGCCTACAATATACTTACTAGATTGTGAAGGTTCATAGGCTAGTCAACATTTACATTAAACTAAGCTTCAGAAGATATGGTATGCATACTAACATTCACAAGAACAAAAGTTCAGCATGTTTATGCATCTCAATGATTCACCATACTATAACCAATACAAAGCTATGAGAAGGTGTGGAAATAAAGAAAATCAGTCAATGCTTCTCTGAGCAAAGGGCCTCCCTGCACACGCATTAATTTCCTGGGAATGCTTGTTTCTTCTCAATGTTGCGAGCACTTTGAGCATGTTCGCAACTCGACAGCTAGCTAGCTGCCTCATCTTGCAATTGATGCTAACACATTTGCAGCAAACACATGAGGCAATAGAGGTGACTCAACATGAGTCCATATTGTGTAGTTGCCTTGAAATCATCTTCATTGTCCTGAATCTGAAAAGATAGGAAAACAATAGCTATACTTAAACGGTGTTGCAAAACAGTAGCACATATCAATAGCACGACATGACAAAACATGATCATCTGGACGAAGGGGATACTGACCTTCCTGAGGAAGATTATATATAATTTGATAAGTCCTTGGTTGATTTCCACCTTCGGCTACACTGCTTGTTTGCTACTCCACACATGACAGGATTGTTCCGCACTGCAATCAGCAAGTCAACGTACGGATAAGCTTATTTCATCTTGCGGTGGTGATTGTACCTAGTTTTGAATGTAGGAATACCTGGAGCACCATGAGGTTAGCTGACAGCAGGTAGATGCAGCCATATAAGTTTTGTGCGGTGCTACCAAAATTGAGGTTTGCATCCCTTCCCGTTATGAGAATTCTTCTTGAAGTAGGTAGAATGTGACGGCTTGTTCCTTGCATCAAACTTGCCTTTCCCCTGAGATTTGTTCTTGTTGTTTTGGGGCTGGTCGGGCTGGAAGTTCTTCTCATGTACCATGTGGGCACTAGAAGCTCCCTCAGCGACCCAAGAACATGTGTCTTTTGCTCTCGCCTTCTCTTCAAAATGAAGAGTGCTAATGAGATCCGAAACGGAAAACTCATGTCTCTTGTTTTTCAGAGAAGTAGCAAAATCGTTCCACGAAGGTGGAAGCTTGGCAATGATGGTCCCAGCAACAAATTTGTCCAGCAACACACACTTGAAGTACTCAAGTTCCTTAGCGAGTGACTGTATCTTATGAGTCTGCTGAACAACAGAGCGCACATCAGTCATCTTGTAATCACATAATTTCTCCATGACGTACAACTCGTTGCCAGCGCCCGAGGCCCCAAACGTGGCCTCGAGCGCAGCCCACATGTCTTTGCCGCTGTCAAACGACATATATGAATCCACAATGGAATCGTCAAGAATACTCAGCAGGGCGGCTTTGAAGAGGGTATCCATGTTCTCAAAAGCTTCCTGCTGTGTAGGATTAAGATCGCCCTCAGGCTTACCCTTAGTGGTGTCATAGTAGTACATGATCTGAAACCAGTATACTTCTCTTGTGCGCCACCTTTTATATTGCACCCCCTTAAAAGTAGGCGGCTTCAAAAGCGCAGCAAAACCACTTAGAGTAAATTGCCTATAATCAGGTTTTTGGATTGGATTCTTGAATATATGAGCAATCTACTATGAGATGTAAACCGAATCAACAGTAAATAGATCATGATGACAATTGCAAAGGTCAAAGTAATGATGTGGACTAAACCAGGATGTAGCGACCTGACCCGAATGGATCAAATCTCTGTGCTGAAGTGCCATCCCTGGATCTGTATGCTGACACACACAGTACTCGAGGATTTATAACAGAGGTAAATCACATGTGTAAAGTAACGTAAATACTATTACCTCAATCCAAAATAGCGGAAGTAACAAGGTTATGGATTCCCATCAACACCAACGGCAAAGTTGAGTGTAGAAATCATAACCCTAACGTATCACTTACTCGTCGTAAGATTCCTGCAACATGAGACGTTGCAGCCACAAAGGGTCAGTACATTGAATGTACTGGCAAATTCACACCATAGAGAGAAATGATGAACAATGGCTACCACTACATGCATATTTGGCTGGTGGAAAAGCTCTATGGTTATAGTTTTTGCGAAAAGCCAATTTTTCCCTACTACAAAGGAACAGATTTTATTTAACTATCATGGTGGTTGTTGAACATTGAGAATGGTTGACAGCATTCTCAATCCCAATTAAATAACATCATTAAACCCAACAAACTTAATTTAAAGTAACGTGATGAGATCAACATGATAATCCAGGTACTAGATACTCAAATTGTCCATAATCGGGGACACAGCTAATCATGATTAGTTTATACACTCTGCAGAGGTTTGCGCACTTTTCCCCACAAGACTCGATCGCCTCCATTTGGTTTCTCGCACTACATGGTGTTTGAGAAGACAGATGACCGAGACATAGTCTTTCAGAAGTGCTAGCACCTTACGATCGGGTAGACCGTACCACCTACATCCCCTACATCTGCTAGTCTACCACTGTAAGAGTTTGCACGACTTAGTCAACTATGCTAGAGCCCATAATAGCTTGTGGCTGCACACGGAAGTTTCTAGCATGAATAATCTCATGATCCCTTTGAGCCTGGGTGGTGGTCCAAAAGAAAACAGGCAATCCTGGTCTACCCAGGTGCCTAGACAAGCAATCCTAGAATAACCAGGTGCCTTAATCCACCCAGATGTGTGTTTAAGTTGCCACCTTAAGTAAACCATTAATTAGCAATCTCACATCCGTCATGAATACTCTCAAAACCCAATCCACGTCTACGAGCATAGCATGGCACTATAAGCATAATGTAATAGTAACTCCCAAGGTTTGATAATAAACAGATAATAGGTACTACCTCAACTACTTCCCATCCCACAATTTAATTAGATCCTAATCATGCAATGTTGGAGGTTTTGATCTAATGCAATAAAAACTGGGTATGAAAAGGTATGATCAAAGTGTGAACTTGCCTGCAATGTTGATGAAGATGATTCGCACTCAAAACTCTTGATAGATCTACTCGTCTCACTCCGGTCAATCTATCGTAAGCAAACAATAGTAACCACACATAAGCAATCACTCAATAGATTAGAAAGAACGAAGAAGATGATTCGGAAACATCAAAACCAAGGAAATAACTCTTGCAACATAAAACAATTTCTAACAGTACCAAAATCATGTGAATTTGGCCTTATCAAAAAATTTAGGTCAAGAGCTTCGATTTGCAAAAAGAATCAACTCAAACGGAGCTACGAAACTGAAGTTATGATCAAATGAAGTTTGAATTCAAATCTGATCTAATTTAAATTTTAAAATTTTCAAAAACATGTTTGAGCTGGATTAATGGATAGAGGGGATCATAACGAAGATGTGAGCGTTGGTTTCGTTGGATTTGGACTAACGAGTAAAAAGTTACGGTGTTTTGAAGATCAAGGGCTATTCTGCAAATAAGTTATTCACAAACGGGTCCCTGGCCGAAAATAACTGAAAAAAAAGAAAAAGACTAAAAAGCGAACGTTCGCTCTAGAAGCTTATAAGACAAAAACCGTTCGCTGCAAACACTAAACAATGAACGTTCACTACTTAAAGAAAACGGTTGGAGAGAAAAAAAACAACAGCGCGATCTAATCCTATCCGTTGACCCTAGATCTAACGGTCGAGGGAGGAGCCGGGCTTACTGCGGCGGTGGGCGTCGGCGTCGCCGGAGAAGATGGCGGCAGCGACGGCGGTTTCGAGCGGGCGGCGGCTCCGGTGGTCAGGGGCGACAGCGGAGCGGTCAGGGAGGGGCGGAGCGGAGCGGCGGAGTCGTCGGCGGGGTCAGCTGCGGTCGAGGGCGACGGGACGGTGCGAGGCGACGGCGGCGGATCTCGTCGAAGCTCGAACTCCGGTGAGTGCGGGCGGTGGTTGCAAACGGCGCGACGGCGGCTCGGCTTCGAGCGGCGAGATGCAGGAGAGAGAGGGGCGTGCGGGCGACGGCTTTATAGGAGGAGGGGAGGCCCGGTGGCGTGGGAAGGGGCGGCCGGTGATGGGGCTGCGCCGGACTCCGGGAGGAGTCCTGGTCGGGGACGACGGGCGAGGCGGCGCGGAGCTGGGCCTTGGCCTGGCTTCGGCTGGGCCGGCCCAGTGGGCGGAGAAAGAGATTTTTTTAAACATTTTTTTGCAGGCAGTGAAATACAAAATAAACTATACAAAATAAATCATACTATAGGCATATAATATATCAAAATTTCCAGAAAAATATTTCCTACAACATGGACATTTTTATAATGCCAAATAAAATCCTCAAAAATTCAGATAAATCAAAGAGTGCTACTGGTCTATTAAAATCCAACAAAAATCATTTTTAAAATACCAAAATGATTTCAAATTAATTTTCTCCAATTTTCTATTGTAGGGAATCATGTTACCCTAATTTCCATATATTTTATTTTTGGAGAAAAATAATTTGATTAAAACTCAAATAACTCCAAATTGAAAATAAATTCAAAAGAACTTTGAATTTAATTCTTTGAAACTCCCAACTCATATTTCATATAATTTGAAGAAGTCATTTTATCTTCTCTCATGAAAATCATTGAGCTGCATGAAGTTTCTGAATCGAAAATATTTTCCAAATGAAATTCAAATATTTTCAACACCCCTTGTCATTTGAATAAATGGAAGAAGTCATGTCATCTTCTCTCCAGGGTTTTGTGATTGAAAAGAATTTGAATTCAAGAGATCATAAAAATGCAAATGTGAAAGTTTGGGAAAGTCCTTTTATTCCCTCTCATTTAACTTTCAAAAAGTTTCGAATTTCACTCAATCACACTCAATCAAACAAATCTATCTATTTAGTATAACATTCCTAAATTTAGAATTTCGGGATGTTACAAACCTACCACCCTTAAAATGAATCTCGTCTTCGAGATTCGGAGAGGCTAGCAAGAAATAGGTTAGGGTTTGGGAGTCTCCTCAAAATCCATCGATCATCACACGGGGTCTGGGGTGCTACCACCCTTAGAAGCTTGGTTACTATTCCATCAAAACTCATATACTCCATTTTTTTATTGTTAACAGTGTCGGTCTTCTTGGATCATAAGGATAATTCCTTCTCTGGGCTCTTCTGGTAGTGACATAACCTTTTCCTCAATTCTTCTGTCCTTTCCTCCTGGTAAGGTTATTCCGAGATTGGGTCTTCTTAGCTGACGGGTCTGGCACCATTACTAAACAGCTATCGATATCTCATGGTGGTCAACCATTTATGGTTTCTCCTGCAGGAAATGGGTCTGGGTTGATCCTCACCGTATAACCTACAGTTGGCAAAGCTGCCTTGTACAAGGGAAAATACTTATACCATTCTAAGTTTTAAGCAAGGTTTTGATCATCAGCGCTCTACTATAGGTAAGTCACTCAGATTTACCATCCCATATAGCAAGGCGAATAATAAGAGTAAGTCGGTATGGTGATCAATCCATCCCGCACCCAAATCATTACCCTGCATATGCTTTAGTGAATCTCGCATTCTAACACTCGGTCATCCTCACAAGCATTGTAGAATTTCTCTTGTCGATGAACTAAGTTCGGATAATTCCATGGAATTTGCAAGCCAAACAAACATCTATCGTTCCTTCACAACTCTCAGGTTTTGCGTTACCCCAAAAAAATTGTCTGCCGATAAACGTCGTATCTTCCTCCAGGGTTCTTCCTTCAGCAAGAATGTGTTTGCTTCTTGGCAGGTTTTGGGGCCTGTGGGTTATGGCCCATCTCATCACTTGTAGTCCTTGAACTTATCATTGGGGCAACGGATCTCTAATCCAACATCTAATTTCCAGTTTTCCTATTATACTAAAATCCATCCAATTGTACTGTCTTACTTCCTTCTATTGGCACCAAACTAGGACATGATTACTCGGACTCATCATGGAGTTTCCATTGATCCATATTTCCGACATCATACCTCCTTTATATCCAATAGTAATTCATCTCTTCATCCTCGTGGGATATCCCACATACCAAGATAAAAACTTATACTTATGGAGTCCATATTCCACTTCATGGAACATCATTATCCTTTCTAGGGTCAAGCGTTCTTACAGGGGAATATTGGCCATCTTTGCATGGCACTTCTTCAACTGGGAAACATGAAACACATCATGAACTCCTGACAGTCCCTTGGGTGACTCCAACTTGTTGGCCACTTCTCCCATACGCTCCAAAACTCGGTATGGTCCTACAAATCTCGGGGCCAACTGTCCCTTAACTCTAAATTGTTTAACGCCTCGCAGAGGGGACACATGAAGACATGCTCTATCTCCAATTTCATAGGCTACCTCCTTGCATTTTTCTTTTTGAGTCTGCATAACTCTTCTGCCTGGACTGAGCTACCTTCAGTCTATCTTGAATCAACTTAACATTCTCTTTGGACTCCTTGATCACCTTTGGTCCAAACAACTGATGGTCTCCAACTTCATCCCACATACTCTTGGGGCATCACACATATCGAGACAAAACTCATATTCATTTTGTCCGAAATCCATTACAGGGTACTACCACCCTTAAAATGCACAAATCTTCCATAGACCATATTTCTCTTATCCTCAAAAATGGTCAAAATCCTTCTTCATAGAGTAACAACTCATAAAATCCATATCAGTACCAACGATGCTACTTTATTAATTCTCAAATGATTACAATCTCTCGCTTCTCCATTACATGTCTCAACTCAACACCTCAATATAAAAGAAAAATGTTCTCACTTCTACTACTCCATTTCTTTTATTGCAAACTCAACTATCCAGCACAAGTTTCCTTCTCCTTAGGGCATTCTCTAGCAAAGTGCCCTGCTCCATTACAACTAGAACATATTACTTCTGACAAGTCTCGAGGTTTCATTTTTGGACAACTGTTGAGGTAGTGCCCTGACTCCTTACACCTGTAACAGGTGATATGACTCAGGTCCTTCCTGGTATCCAATCTACTTCTCTTCCTAGACCTTTCCATGCCAATCATGGCTTCTATTTCTTGTGGGTCATACTCTACTTCCTCTATCGGGAATTCTACTAGATCCACATTCAAACAATTTTGGGAGATGTGTCCTTCTTCTCCACATGAATAGCATGACTTGGTGCAGGGTTTAATTGGTTCTTCTTTGGGCGTGTCCTCCGTCTCTTCCTTCATCACAGGTTCTTCTAAAATTTCCATAAGGGCTCCTTCCTTTACTTCTTTCTTCTGCTGGATGGTTCATTGTACCATGGGGTAAATGTGGCACTGAGCAGGATAGTGGGTAGTCCCTTCACACAAGAAACAAGAAATCTGCCTAATTGGGCATTCTTCAACTGGGTGACTTTCTTCGCAATTAGGGCATTCATCCTTGTGTTCTTTATGGGTGTGTCCTATTTCTCCACAAATCTTGCATGCACAAGGTTTCTTCATATCCTTTCCATAAGGCTTCAACTTCTGGGACACAAACTTAGACTTTGGCAAAGTCAGCTTAAATTCTCTCCAAGTGGTTACTCCTTGCCATCCATTCATGGTTTGCTATATCCTCCACCAAGTGGCAGCACCTCTTTCAAAGCACTGAAGAGCATGCTGGGTCATATCATTTCCAACTATAGGGTTATTCTTCATGTGATCCTCCATGTTCTGAATCCATCGGTCCGTCTCCAACTGACTCATCGGTCCAGAAAATACAAGCTCATCTTCATTCATCCTCTATTGGGTCCATGGGTTTGGGGTAAGATAAGAGAGAGGGAGAGGGATACACACAATGCAAACAACAATTTTGAAAAAGACAGATTTTTGTTGTGGCTGTCAAAAAAAACATCAAACAAATGCCAGCTCACAAACATCGTATCTAACGTAGGTATATAACAGGGGTTTGGTCTTCCAAAGGTCAATAATTCTTCAACGTCTCCAAACTCTTCAAGCCTTGTTCAAGCCTCCAATGGCTTATTCCGATCATGCTTGTCCTTCTCAAGTTCTTTTGCCAGATCAACTCTGTTGACGCGAAGTCTCTCATGACGTCCTTTAATATTCTGGAGTTGCGTTCCAAACTTCTGGTTTCAACATCCTTCGCATTAACCATGGTCCTACTGTCCTTCAGTTCCTGACAAATCTCCGGTATCTCAAGGTTGTAGCTCCTCCAGCTTGGCTACTTTCAGCTTTTGGTTCCTAAGTTCTTCACGAAATGCTTCCTTGTCTAATACGGCTTCATGGAGCTCCACCTTAAACTTCTTGATGTACTACTCCAGATCCTGGCGATACACCGGCTAAGGTTAAAACTTCATCTTACTAATAGGTGATCCATTAGCCTTCTTCCATCAAATCCATTCTGAAGAAATGCATCCTTAACTCAGCACGGCGACAATAGCATCAGCGGGCGATGACATCACGGATAACCGTGTTTATGCTCTTGTCATTCCCATGAGCTATCATTCCATAGTTGATATCTCCTGCCTTAGGGTTTTCTTTGACAAAACTTTAAGTCTTTAACTCTCCATGCTCCGGTCTTTCTCCGATACACCCTGATCTCGGACATTGACAACTTCCATAATCTGTCAAGTTCCATAAGGGTAGCCTTCCTAGGTCATACAAATCTAGGAATTCTCCAGAGCCTTCAAATTCTACTTGTCTTCGGTCTTCAACCGTTGTAGTTTCCATTATTCAGGTGCACGGAAAATACTCTTCATTTCAAAGTGGTCTTAGTTGTCCGATATCTTGTACTTCTTGGAGTGGTCTCATCAGTCGAATCTTCGTGTGGTCAAAAGGGGAAAGGGGTATGGTCTCACTAAAGGTAATATTTGAATAAGCTCAGAAGAGAAGAGAGGTAAAAGATCTTTTTGAAAGGGAAAGTTGTAGAGAAAAATCTTTGCTATGGGCTTGCCAGTTTCTAGGGTCACGTCCTATAGTCAACATGTACTCTGATACCATCTTGTAGCGACCTGACCTGAATGGATCAAATCTCTAGGCTTAAGTGTCATCCCTGGATCGGTATGCTGACACACACAGTACTCGAGGATTTATAACAGAGGTAAATCACATGTGTAAAGTAACGTAAATACTATTACCTCAATCCAAAATAGTGGAAGTAACAAGGTTGTGGATTCCCATCAACACCAACGGCAAAGTTGAGTGTAGAAATCATAACCCTAACGTATCACTTACTCATCGTAAGATTCCTACAACATGAGATGTTGCAGCCACAAAGGGTCAGTACATTGAATGTACTGGCAAATTCACACCATAGAGAGAAATGATGAACAATGGCTACCACTACATGCATATTTGGCTGGTGGAAAAGCTCTATGGTTATAGTTTATGCGAAAAGCCAATTTTTCCCTACTACAAAGGAACAGATTTTATTTAACTATCATGGTGGTTGTTGAACATTGAGAATGGTTGACAGCATTCTCAATCCCAATTAAATAAAATCATTAAACCCAACAAACTTAATTTAAAGTAACGTGATGAGATCAACATGATAATCCAGGTACTAGATACTCAAATTGTCCATAACCGGGGACACAGCTAATCATGATTAGTTTATACACTCTGCAGAGGTTTGCGCACTTTTCCCCACAAGACTCGATCGCCTCCGTTTGGTTTCTCGCACTACATGGTGTTTGAGAAGACGGATGACCGAGACATAGTCTTTCAGAAGTGCTAGCACCTTACGATCGGGTAGACCCTACCACCTACATCCCCTACATCTGCTAGTCTACCACTGTAAGAGTTCGCACGACTTAGTCAACTATGCTAGAGCCCATAATAGCTTGTGGCTGCACACGGAAGTTCCTAGCATGAATAATCTCATGATCCCTTTGAGCCTGGGTGGTGGTCCAAAAGAGAACAGGCAATCCTGGTCTACCCAGGTGCCTAGACATGCAATCCTAGAATAACCAGGTGCCTCAATCCACCCAGATGTGTGTTTAAGTTGCCACCTTAAGTAAACCATTAATTAACAATCTCACATCCGTCATGAATACTCTCAAAACCCAATCCACGTCTACGAGCATAGCATGGCACTATAAGCATAACATAATAGTAACTCCCAAGGTTTGATAATAAACAGGTAATAGGTACTACCTCAACTACTTCCCATCCCACAATTTAATTAGATCCTAATCATGCAATGTTGGAGGTCTTGATCTAATGCAATAAAAACTGGGTATGAAAAGGTATGATCAAAGTGTGAACTTGCCTGCAATGTTGATGAAGATGATTCGCACTCAAAACTCTTGATAGATCTACTCGTCTCACTCCGTTCAATCTATCATAAGCAAACAATAGTAACCACACATAAGCAATCACTCAAAAGATCAGAAAGAACGAAGAAGACAATTCGGAAACATCAAAACCAAGCAAATAACTCTTGCAACATAAAACAATTTCTCACAGTACCAAAATTGTGTGAATTTGGCCTTATCAGAAAGTTTAGGTCAAGAGCTTCGATCTGCAAAAAGAATCAACTCAAACGGAGCTACGAAACTCAAGTTATGATCAAACGAAGTTTGAATTCAAATCTGATCTAATTTAAATTTTAAACTTTTCAAAAACATGTTTGAGTTGGATTAATGGATAGAGGGGATCATAACAAAGATGTGAGCGTTGGTTTCGTTGGATTTGGACTAACGAGTAAAAAGTTACGGTGTTTTGAAGATCAGGGGTTATTCTGCAAATAAGTTATTCACAAATGGGTCCCTGGCCGAAAATAACTGAAAAAAAGAAAAATACTAAAAAGTGAACGTTCGCTCTAGAAGCTTATAAGACAAAAACCGTTCGCTGCAAACACTAAACAATGAACGTTCACTACTTAAAGAAAACGGTTGGAGAGAAAAAAAACAACAGCGCGATCTAATCCTATTCGTTGACCCTAGATCTAAAGGGCGAGGGAGGAGCCGGGCTTACCGCGGCGGTGGGCGTCGGCGTCGCCGGAGAAGATGCCGGTGGCGGCGGCGGTTTCGAGCGGGCGGCGGCTCCGGTGGTCAGGGGCGACGGTGGAGCGGTCGGGGAGGGGCGGAGCGGAGCGGCGGAGTCGTCGGCGGGGTCAGCTGCGGTCGAGGGCGACGGGACGATGTGAGGCAACGGCGGCAGATCTCGTCGGAGCTCGAACTCCGGCGAGTGCGGGCGGTGGCTGCAAACGGCGCGGCGGCGGCTCAGCTTCGAGCGGCGAGATGCGGGAGAGAGAGGGGTGTCCGGGCGGCGGCTTTATAGGAGGAGGGGAGGCCCGATGGCGTGGGACGGGGCAGCCGGTGACGGGGCGGCGCCGGACTCCGGGAGGAGTCCCGGTCAGGGACGACGGGCGAGGCGGCGCGGAGCTGGGCCTTGGCCTGGCTTCGGCTGGGCCGGCCTAGTGGGTGGAGAAAGAGATTTTTTTAAAACATTTTTTTTGCAGGCAGTGAAATACAAAATAAACTATACAAAATAAATCATACTATAGGCATATAATGCCAAATAAAATCCTCACAAATTCAGGTAAATCAAAGAGTGCTACTGGTCTATTAAAATCCAACAAAAATCATTTTTAAAATACCAAAATGATTTCAAATTAATTTTTCTCCAATTTTCTATTGTAGGGAATCATGTTACCCTAATTTCCATATATTTTATTTTTGGAGAAAAATAATTTGATTAAAACTCAAATAACTCCAAATTGAAAATAAATTCAAAAGAACTTTGAATTTAATTCTTTGAAACTCCCAACTCATATTTCATATAATTTGAAGAAGTCATTTTATCTTCTCTCATGAAAATCATTGAGCTGCATGAAGTTTCTGAATCGAAAATATTTTCCAAATGAAATTCAAATATTTTCAACACCCCTTGTCATTTGAATAAATGGAAGAAGTCATGTCATCTTCTCTCCAGGGTTTTGTGATTGAAAAGAATTTGAATTCAAGAGATCATAAAAATGCAAATGTGAAAGTTTGGGAAAGTCCTTTTATTCCCTCTCATTTAACTTTCAAAAAGTTTCGAATTTCACTCAATCACACTCAATCAAACAAATCTATCTATTTAGTATAACATTCCAAAATTTAGAATTTTGGGATGTTACACAGGAGGACAGAATCACATACTGTATAGCAGAGCAGAACCGCTGTGGTTGATGTTGTCACTCATGTCGTTGATGAAGAGGTTACCGAGGTCGGGGAAGAAGGTTGTCGCTGAGGAAGTCATCGCTGGCAGCAGTCACAGGAGTGTGCTCCCCAAAAACCTGATCGCCCCTCTCCCGTACAGGATCACGAAAGGCGGGGTTTGGAGGACTGCTGTCCCTTCTCGCGGTGCACGCCGGAAGGAGGGATGGAGAAGAATTGCATGCGGTGCTAAGATCTGGAATGGTGTCAAACCATATGATACAGCGGCGGCTAGGATAGAGCATGTCAGGTCGGTCGTGTGAGTAAGACCAAGTAGTATAATAGTAGGCCTTTGGCCCAAACCCCACGTCCAAGTCAATAATAGCCCCCTATCCAAAAGAATCAGAAATGGCTGAGTAATTAAGGCGTCCGTTAATTATTAATTAATGACTTAGTAAATTTTCTGACTCACACCACATTTAGAGCATGGTTAATAGTATAGCCAACATTTGGCTATATGAAGTTGACACATCATCTAGAACCAACCTAATACGGAGCCTGCTTACAATAGTCAGTCCCTTTAGTATAATACTATATCATTAAGAATGGACCCACCTTTTGTCTCACAAAGTATGTGTAGTCTGAAATGCCGGGCGTGCAGCGGGCGGTGCCCTCGGTCGGCGCGCCGCTTCAACGGCGGAAGCAGTGAGAGGTCGTGTCGCCCTGACTTCCCATCAATGTGGAGCAGCGGGATCAGCTGGCGCTGGGCGGGAAGGTTTCGATTTTTTATTCAGTTGTTGTGCTGCTACCGTCCAATATTCACGTGTGGTTGTTTCTAGAATAAAAAAGGAGGTACTCCTACTTATGTTACTCCCACTATGGCTAGCCTTGCGGTTGGCTGTTCGCCTCTTCCGGAAGTCGAACAATAATGGTCGTACTACAGTAGTACTTCTGGCAATCTGACACCAAAAGAACTGTTGCACGTCCACCGCTTGTAAGCAAAAGTTTCTCCTCGTACTGAGAGCCACCGCGCACGCGTTGGCGAGGGAGAAGGCATAGTAAGCAAGCTTCTCATTGTTCTGCGAGTTGATGGGACACATCAAAGTTATTTAGTACGTACTCTCTCCAAAAAAGGGCTGACCATGTCATGGCTACCATCCCGTGCTCCGTCGTTGAGTATGTGCACTATTCACGTGCCATCGAGGAGAAAAAATATTGTGTATAGGAGGGTGCCATCAAAGTGCACGACTCACTTACGCACTGCTTATCTGATTATCTCCATTTTCTTGCATGACACGTGCACCTTTGATGCTAGATGTCTCACGTGTTGGCAAAAGGATGAACCATGCTCACGTAAAAAAAGAGTGGAAGAACATAGATTCCCGACGATCGAGAAGGAGCAAGGAACCTCGCGGTGGAGCGTCTGCAAGGAACCTTGCACATTTTCCCCTGTTTTTTGCTGCCCGCCCGCCTATAAACAAATAAAACAACATGAACTCTTCGCTAACCACTAGAGACAATACATCAGGATGCTAAGTTGAAGATATTTTATTAGTTTATACTGATAACCACACAAGAAACCACACATGTACAGGACGTATGCAGCCACACATGTACACACGCCAACGCACTAACTCATGCCATTCCAACTCATGCACAAACGCGCATAACATGGAGCACACAACGCACGTACACAACACATGCATGCACACACACTCGGCCGTAGAATGCACGTGACGGTGAATAACACATGCATGCACACACACTCGGCTGCATGGAGGCGTGCGCCATCTGTGGTGACGTCCGGTTCGTCATGCTAAGGCGAAGCTCGCACACAACGGCGCCTACGCATCTCTTGCAGCACCTCTTTGCCATCGTTGCTCAATGACTAGACGGAGACGAAGACGACTGCAACCTCGGCCTTAGAGCTAGCTCTGATGGCACGCTGCACGCACACGAGCACGTATGGAGTGCCCACGACATGGTGCGTCCCCAGTCGCCTCTACTCCTTCTACGCACGTTGTCTACGAAGGCGGCTGCATGCCTAATGATGATGTGGGTGAGATCTTCCAGGACTTAGATGATGACGAGGAGGGTGCCTCCAATAGCATTCCTCGGCTCGCACCTCTTGCATCACAGTGGTCGAGCTTGGAGTCATTCATCTGGCACACGTGGCATCTCAGATCTGGACACAAGGTGACGTGCACCATCAAGGGGGTCAGGGCGGATGCGACTTCTCACTGCATCCGCCATTTGAAGCGGCGCACCGGCCCAGGGCGCCGCCCGCCGCACTCCCAGCTATACTCGCCTCCTCGCCGCATTCAAAAACCTACATTTACTAGTATGTATACACGTGCAAGGCACATCTTAATATAACTATTCTGTGCAACGCACAAGCACCTTACTATAGATTAGTACGACCAAAAATTGAACTAACATTATATATAGTACGATAAATGCTGATGCATGTCACCTAAAATTATATCATTGAAAACTATGTTCAAATACTAATCCAACGATATAGTTTTTGTTTTCATGCACTAACATTTTGTCAATTAAATCTTCAGTCAAATTCAATGGGGGACTAATAAACCACGACCGATGTAGTACTAGTGTAGAGGGCGGCACTGCACGCAAGTCTCGCGGCAGTAAAGCTATCATATCACAAAACCCAACCACTAATAAGTGGCCTGGTAAAATAAACGGACAAGCAACCATCACATCCCTCCACCTTGATTGTTCTAGAACACAGGTGAGGTATGTAACGCCCTCGATGCGGCTATATCTCCAACGTGTCGAAGCATGACTTAGAGGCATAACCGCATTGAAAGCAATGTCGCAAGTGAGGTAATCTTCGCAAACAACCCATGTAATACAATAAGGGAAAAGAGATACATAGTTGGCTTACAATCGCCACTTCACACAAATACATGAATAAACCATTACATCATCCAAATACAATCAAGGTCCGACTACGGAACCAAAATAAAAGAAGAACCCCAAATGCGACAAGGTCCCCGATCGACCCCAACTGGGCTCCACTACTGATCAATTAGAACGAAACAACACAAAGGACAAGATCTTCATCAAGCTCCTCCTTGAGCTCGGTTGCGTCATCTGCACGGACTCATCGGCACCTGCAAGCTGGTTTTGGAAGTATCTGTGAGCCACGGGGACTCAGCAATCTCGCACCCTCGCGATCAAGACTATTTAAGCTTATGGGTAAGGTAAAAGGTATGAGGTGGAGCTGCAGCAAGCGACTAGCATATATGGTGGCTAACATACGCAAATGAGAGCGAGACGAGAAGGCAAAGCACGGTCGAAGAACTATGATCAGGAAGTGATCCTATAACAACCTACGTCAAGCATAACTCCAACACCGCGTTTAGTTCCCGGACCCCGCCAGAAAGAGACCATCACGGTAACACACACTGTTGATTCATTTTAATTAAGGTCAAGTTTAGGTTTTCTACAACCGGACATTAACAAATTCCCATCTACCCATAACTGCGGGCACGGCTTTCGAAAGTTCAAAACCCTGCAGGGGAGTCCCAACTTAGCCCATGACAAGCTCTCACGGTCAACGAAGGAATAGACCTCCTCCCGAGACATTCCGATCAGACTCGATATCCCAGTTCTACAAGACATCCTCGACAATGGTAAAACAAGTCCAGCAAAGCTACCCGATGTGCCGACATCCTGATGGGAGCTGCACATATCTCGTTCTCAGGGCAACACCGGATAGGTCAAGCTACGAGTAAAACCAGCCCTCAAGTTTCCCCGAGGTGGCCCCGCAGGCTGCCCATTTCGGACCAATACTTAGACAAGCACTGGCCCGGGGGGGGGGGGGGGGTTAAAATAAAGATGACCCTCGGGATGCGCGACTCCCAAGGGGAAAAAGGCTAGGTGGTGAATGGTAAAACCAAGGTTGGGCCTTGCTGGAGGAGTTTTATTCAAAGCGAACTGTCAAGGGGTTCCCATTATAACCCAACCGCATGAGGAACGCAAAATCCGGGAACATAACACCAATATGACGGAAACTAGGGCGGCAAGAGTGGAACAAAACACTAGTCATAAGGCCGAGCCTTCCACCCTTTACCAAGTATATAGATGCATTAATTAAATAAGATATATCGTTATATCCCAACAAAATATCCATGTTCCAAACATGGAACAAGCTCCAATCTTCACCTGCAACTAACAACGCTATAAGAAGGGCTGAGCAAAGCGATAACATAGCCAATCAACGGTTTGCTAGGACAAAGTGGGTTAGAGGCTTGGTTCAACAATATAGGAGGCATGATAAACAAGTGGTAGGTATCGCATCATAGGCATAGCAAAAGAGCGAGCATCTAGCAAGCAAAGATAGAAGTGATTTCAAGGGTATGATCATCTTGCCTGAAATCTCGCAAGGAAGAAGGACGAGTCCATGAAGAAGACAAACGGACGTAGTCGAATGAATCCTCACAACACGACGTTACCGGAACCAACTCGAAGAAGCAAACATCGGAAAGAAGCACACAACATAGTAAAAAACCAACACATAAACATGGCATGATGCACAACCAAGTATGATGCATGTCTGGATTAAAGCGGCATGGCATGGCAAAGAGCACAAACAAAACTACAAGTTAAGTGGAGCTCAATATGCAACGAGTTGCATATTGACGGAACACCACATCAATTATTTAGTTCTCTCTCGTTAGGTACTCAACAATATTAAATGTTATTAAGCATGGCAAGAGGTGAAGCATAAAAGAAACTATCTAACTAAGCAATTTAAATGGGGCCGGATATAAAGAACAACAAATCCGGTAAATTCCCATATGCCTTAGTAATTTAATGCAACAACAATTTAAACATTTTAATTGTTATTATCATGATGCAGATGACATGAACAAGTTTATGCAATTTTTATTAAAACTTGACAAGAGCATTATTATGAAGCATTTGACATCGTGGTGGAAAGGAAAAGGGTGCCACGACGATGAATCCGAAAATGATGCCAAAACAACATATCGGTTATCCGGTAGCCCACGGGGATACCAGTGCAAAAGGAAGTGACGGGAGCGTGCAAAAGATGGTGTGGTGATCCTGGTAACCGGGTTCCCACAAGTCAGTGGCAAGGCAAAAGAGGGGCAACGTTCCGATAGTTCAGACTCGAGGCAAAACAAGGGTGCATCTCATACAAGATACATTCATTCGTTCACGGGCGTCGTCTCGGGGTTATACCTTCGAAGCGTGCAAACGGGATGGTTCTCGTTAGGTGCAAAGTAGAGGAAGTAGACGTTCCCATGGCGACGGTAGTGGTACACGTTTTCACGTCGACGGTAGTTGTTCACGGTTCGTAGACGAACTTGACAGATCGAGGGCTCCGGGGTTCACTGTTGAACTTGACGAAACCTACGACGACGGAGAGGTACGCGTCGGCGGTAGTTGTTCGGGCGGCGAGCGTCGTCGAACTCGGCGGGCGTCGTGTAGTCGTACACTTCGATGGTAGTCGTTCGTATTGGTACTTGGCGCCATCAAAGGGCACTTGGAGAACCCACGTACGCGTACACTGTTTGTCATACACTTGGCGGGTCATCGGGTAGTAGTACATGTTCCGTAGATGTACAAGTCGTCGTAGCCGTTCGGGTCTTGGTCCTTGGCGAAACCCACGAACACGAACTTGCGTCCCTGGTAGGGAGATTCTTGACAGAACCCACAATGGTCTTGGAGGTCAACGCCTGGACGCCAAGGCAGTGGAGGTGCATGCATGTGGGAGCAGTCCACTGCAAGGCGAGGAGAAGGAGGCCGGGGGTTACACGGTCGATGCAACGCTGGCCCTAGCGAGGGGAGGAAGGCATGGGCACGCAGCTCCGGGGTGCCGCGGACGAGGACCCGCGTCAGGGATGCTCCGACGACCGGGGAGGGCTGGAGGCGCTCGAGGAAGGAAGACGAAGTACGAGGCAGAGGAGACGTGGCGGCGAAGGGAGACTCATGTGGTGGTGGTGCTATGGAGCAGAAGAAGCAGAGGGAGGTGCGGCAGATCAGAGGAAGCGAGACGACCATGGCACACGGAGGAGAAGATCCGGCGGGGGGTGCGAGGGAGCCGGGCGGCGGCCTGCTGGATCCGGCGAGGGCGACGTTGGCCTGAATGGAGGAAGAAGGAGGTGAGGGCGCGAGGCGGAGATGGGATCAGGAGAGGGGTCGGGCAGCGGTTTCCCTGGCGGCACTGGGTGGAAGGGTACGTGGGAAGAGGAGGAGATCGACAGGAGGGATCGAGCTCTAGGTTAGGTGGGCTTAGGGTTAGAAAAGGAGTGGGGGTGCGGCTGGGCTGCAAGGGGTTTAGTGGGCCGGCCTGGCCCAGTGGCTTGCGAGTGCTAGGCTTTCTCTCCCTCTCTTTCTTCTTTAACCGAAAAGAAATAGAGAGAAAGGAAAAAGAAGGGGGGGGGTTAGGGAAAAGAGTTTGAGCATGAGGACAATTTTCCTGGACTCATAAAAATAAGCATGACCACAGAAAAATAGAAGTGGCAAGATTGCAGGAATTAAATTCAAATTCATTTGAATATAATTCAAATGGTTTTGAATTGGGACTAGGTTTGGTGTGGCCAAAAATGTTCAGGTTTTTGGTGGAGCTTGGAAAAAGAACAAAAGAATTATCGACAAAGTTTGAGAGTCGGAAATCGGAAGAAGGAAAGGTCAAAGATTTAACATGCAAGTGGGTTGCGGATAATTCCAAATTAATGGAATACTTTATAATAGCTCCCTAAATATTGGGAGGATATGTTTTAAAGAGAAACCACCATGTGGGTTCCCTCGATTTAAATAGATCAATGATCTATGCAATTTGTTTAGAGAGTTTTAAAACGGGTTGCATGATGACATGATGCAATGCACAAGAACCAAAGATGAATGCAAAGAACCAAACAAAACACACGACGAAGCCCGGAAACCCTCGAAGGCAACTGAAGCTCCGGTCTTGGGGCATTACAACACTCCACCACTACGAGAGGATCTCGTACCGAGATCTAGAATGGCACCGGAGGGAAAACGGAAGAGAAAGAGAAGAGGTAAAACTAAGTTGCTCCTTTGACAAACGAGTGAAACCAAAGAACCTTGAAAAGGTTAAGCCCTATCGAGAAAAGAATGCAATGGAGGTGAATGAAGTTGAAAGCACTCCGGTAGGGAAGAGGAAGAAGGAAGAACAACTTCGGGCAGCACTCCGATTGAAAAGAAAAGGAATTGAGTAAGAACTTGATAAGATGAGAAGATACTTGATGAAATCGCAATACACTGCCTCCGTAACTATTGAATGAATGGAACAAGCGGTAAGAAAGATCTCGGACAGCACTCCGGTTTAAAAGAGATGAAAAACTTGATAAAATGAAAGAGCTTGAGCAAAAGGGACACAACACTCCGGTTAAATGGATAGGCACGAAAAGAACACTATCCAAGATGATGAGAGAAAAGAGAAAACATCACCATGACTCCGGAACAAAAGAATAGAATGGAATGAGCGAAGGGAAACAGGATCTTGAGGGAGCACGCTTACAGCAAATGCTAGAATGGAGTTGTTGGAAAACCAACAACGAAAAGAATAAGCTTGATATGGTCTCGGGCGGTGACCATTTAGATTAGGTATTTTAATTCTACCAGGCTGGTTGTAATGAGAGTATTATAGGTAGTATCATGCATGCCAACTACTCCCTCCGTTCCTAAATATAGGACTATTTATAAGAGCATGGTTAATAGTATAACCAACTGATGGTTACATGACACTGCCACATCATCTATAGCCAACCTTGTAGCATTCACGTATAATACTCCCTCCGTCTAGGTGTCATCTTACGAAAACCAAATAACCCCAAAATACTTAGGCGCGGTGCATTAACTTCTACCTCGTTTCTTGTTTCTTGACATATCAACCAAAGAGATGTGGGTGTGCATGCTTTTAATGACTTGAGACTAGCAAACATGACATGTAGTGGTTAGTTCATTGCATGCAATGCTATTAATTAGCAAATAAACATTAAGTTCTCACGTCTCTTCCAAAAGTCGAACAATGATGTTGGTACTACAGTCGATAGTGTACGTACTAGGAGTAGTAAGCAAACCTTCTCCTCGTTTGCGAGTAGACCGGACACATCAAAAGTAGTGCATTAGTCTCCAAAAAGGGTTGACCATGTCCATGGCTACCATCCCGTGCTCTGTCATTCAGTGTGTGCTTATCGCCGTTCTGCGAGTTGACGGGACACATCAGATTTAATACGTATTCAGTACTCTCTCCAAAAATGGCCGACCATGTCCATCAGTCCATGGCTACCATCTCATGCTTCGTCATTGAGTACGTGCAGTATTCACGTGCCATCGAGGAGGAAAAATATTACGTAGTACTAGGTGCCATTGTAGTGCACGACTCACTTACGCACTGCTTATCTCCATTTTCTTGCATGACACATGCACCTTGACGCTAGATGTCCCGCGTGTTGGCAGAAGGATGAACAAAGCTCATGTCAAAAAAAGTGTGGAACAACATAGATTCCCGATGAGCGAGAAGGAGCAAGGAACCTCGTGGTGGAGCGTTTGCACTCATAGTATTTTATATTATTTAGCGATATAAAATCAACCAATCATCTCCACAGTAGACCGGAAGAGTAAGAGACACGGCAGCCCAATGTACTTACATCATACTGTACGTGGCCAACCCACGCTATCACCATATTTCTTAGCGAGAAGTGAATTATTATGATGTGCACCGGTATGAGAAGGCATTGAAATGAGGAAAGGGTAAGGTCAACAAAGCTTGAACTGAAACCACCGGAGAAGGAAAAAAACGAAGAATGATGAGCTTGAAGCTCCATTAGAATCTTCATGAGAAACACCAGATACGAACATTGACAGAAAAGGAATGGAGAGGCTTCACATCAATAAGATGGATACTCGATTAAGAAATCTGAGTCCTTGAAGAAAAACAAGGGAGGGAGGGCGGGAAAACAAAGGCGACTTGGAAACGGATGAAACGAACAATGTTGAGAAGACTTTGAGTTGATCTTGCAGATGTTGAAAATGATCAGATCCACTTGAAGAGAAGCACACCGGTTGAAAAGGATTGACATGAAAATCTCGATTATCATGAAGGATTGGTACCCACATCGGAGTATGAGAACACCGTTTAGAAAAGGTATGGAATCAACATTTAGACATTGAAGCAACTCGAATACCACAACTCAAAACAAAAAAAAAAGGATTGGCTTGCAAAATAAGCCAGAACAAACATATGATAGAGATTTCGTCCGATGTTTTCGTGGTGGGGCCTACACGGGCTCGATCGTACAACACCATCATGTACAAGGCAGTGCACATGACATACGAAGCGTCCCCGAGTCGGCAAAGCCAAGGACTCTTGAAGACACAATGAGACCACTATAAAATCGACCGTGAATAGGCGGACCACTAGACGTCGAACCCCAATTTCATATCATACATCTGTCGGAAAGATATCCTAAGAACTACGTGAATTCCCACTTATGAAACTCCTGAATTTTTTCGGTTATGCAATCAGGTGTTGGGGATACAGGGGAAGCATAATATCTCACCCAAACTAGCAAATCCTACATCCAGCTGTATCCATCCTTCAACACATAACCAAGAAACCTTCGGAAATCATCTACCTCAACCTTCGAAAAGCATCCGTTATACAAGTTATGGCGATACTCCCGAACTCCCGCCCCAGTACTGGGTGGCGTCGAGGTTATCTCACCAACGAACTGCATAAAAGAGATTTTCGATGTCGGCGTACTAACTCAGGTATTCCAGAACTGCAACAATAAAATTATGATGACAACACCTCAGAGCTCAACTCCCCGGGACACTTCCACAAAACCCCTGACAGGAGGCACCAAGACAATGTTCTCATCATAAAACCATCGAAACGATTCCAAGATACCCGCGTGATCCTAAAATTTTTTTAGTGAAATTTGAGAAGAGAAGAGTCAAAACTCTACGTCAGGATGCCTTACCAGAGCGATGAGGAGACTGGGAAGTAAAAAGAATTCCTAAACTCTTCGATATATAATTCCTAAATGACTCAAAACATTTTTCTAGACACAACTCGGCCGCTAAAAACGATCAAGCAAAGGGGCTCCTAAGGTCGGGGAAGGCTCTGATTACCAACTTGTAAACGCCGTCGATGCGGCTATATCTCCCACGTGTCGAAGCACGACTTAGAGGCATAACCGCATTGAAAGCAATGTCGCAAGTGAGGTAATCTTCACACAACACATGTAATACATAAGGGAAAGAGATACATAGCTGGCTTACAATCGCCACTTCACACAAATACATGAATAAAGCATTACATCATCCAAATACAATCAAGGTCCGACTACGAAACCAAAATAAAAGAAGAACCCCAAATGCGACACGGTCCCCGATCGACCCCAACTGGGCTCCACTACTGACCAACTAGAACGAAACAACACAAAGGACAAGATCTTCATCGAGCTCCTCCTGAGCTTGGTTGCGTCATCTGCATGGACTCATCGGCACCTGCAAGCTGGTTTTGGAAGTATCTGTGAGCCACGGGACTCAGCAATCTCGCACTCTCGCGATCAAGACTATTTAAGCTTATGGGAAAGGTAAAGGTATGAGGTGGAGCTGTAGCAAGCGACTAGCATATATGGTGGCTAACATACGCAAATGAGAGCGAGATGAGAAGGCAAAGCACGGTCGAAGAACTATGATCAGGAAGTGATCCTATAACAACCTACGTCAAGCATAACTCCAACACCGTGTTCAGTTCCCGGACCCCGCCGGAAAGAGACCATCACGGTAACAGACGCTGTTGATTCATTTTAATTAAGGTCAAGTTTAGATTTTCTACAACCGGACATTAACAAATTCCCATCTGCCCATAACCGCGGGCACGGCTTTCGAAAGTTCAAAACCCTGCAGGGGAGTCCCAACTTAGCCCATGACAAGCTCTCACGGTCAACGAAGGAATAGACCTCCTCCCGAGACATTCCGATCAGACTCGGTATCCCGGTTCTACAAGACATCCTCGACAATGGTAAAACAAGTCCAGCAAAGCCACCCGATGTGCCGACATCCTGATGGGAGGTGCACATATCTCGTTCTCAGGGCAACACCGGATAGGTCAAGCTACGAGTAAAACCAGCCCTCAAGTTTCCCCGAGGTGGCCCTGCAGGCTGCCCATTTCGGACCAACACTTAGACAAGCACTGGCCCGGGGGGGTTAAAATAAAGATGACCCTCGGGATGCGCGACTCCCAAGGGAAAAAAAGGCTAGGTGGCGAATGGTAAAACCAAGGTTGGGCCTTGCTGGAGGAGTTTTATTCAAAGCGAACTATCAAGGGGTTCCCATTATAACCCAACCGCGTGAGGAACGCAAAATCCGGGAACATAACACCGATATGACGGAAACTAGGGCGGCAAGAGTGGAACAAAACACCAGGCATAAGGCCGAGCCTTCCACCCTTTACCAAGTATATAGATGCATTAATTAAATAAGATATATCGTGATATCCCAACAAAATATCCATGTTCCGAACATGGAACAAGCTCCAATCTTCACCTGCAACTAACAATGCTATAGAGGGGCTGAGCAAAGCGGTAACATAGCCAATCAACGGTTTGCTAGGACAAAGTGGGTTAGAGGCTTGGTTCAACAATATAGGAGGCATGATAAACAAGTGGTAGGTATCGCAACATAGGCATAGCAAAAGAGCGAGCATCTAGAAAGCAAAGATAGAAGTGATTTCGAGGGTATGATCATCTTGCCTGAAATCCCGCAAGGAAGAAGAACGAGTCCATGAAGAAGACAAAGGGACGTAGTCGGATGAATCCTCACAACACGACATTACCGGAACCAACTCGAAGAAGCAAACACCGGAAAGAAGCACACAACATAGTAAACAACCAACACATAAACATGGCATGATGCACAACCAAGTATGATGCATGTCCGGATTAAAGAGGCATGGCATGGCAAAGAGCACAAACAAAACTACAAGTTAAGTGGAGCTCAATATGCAACGAGTTGCATATTGACGGAACACCACATCAATTATTTAGTTCTCTCTCGTTAGGTACTCAACAATATTAAATGTTATTAAGCATGGCAAGAGGTGAAGCATAAAAGAAACTATCTAACTAAGCAATTTAAATGGGGCCGGATATAACAAACAACAAATCTGGTAAATCCCCATATGCCTTAGTAATTTAATGCAACAACAATTTAAACATTTTAATTGTTATTATCATGATGCAGATGTCATGATCAAGTTTATGCAATTTTATTAAAACTTGACAAGAGCATTATTATGAAGCATTTGACATCGTGGTGGAAAGGAAAGGGTGCCACGACGACGAATCCGAAAATGATGCCACGACAACATATCGGTTATCCGATAGCCCACGGGGATACCAGTGCAAAAGGAAGTGACGGGAGCGTGCAAAAGATGGTGGGGTGATCCCGGTAACCGGGTTCCCACATGTCGGTGGCAAAGGCAAAAGAGGGGCAACGTTCCGATAGTTCAGACTCGAGGCAAAACAAGGGTGCATCTCATACAAGATACATTCATTCGTTCACGGGCGTCGTCTCGGGGTTATACCTTCGAAGCGTGCAAACGGGACGGTTCTCGTTCAGTGCAAAGTAGAGGAAGTAGACGTTCCCATGGCGACGGTAGTGGTACACGTTTTCACGTCGATGGTAGTTGTTCACGGTTCGTAGACGAACTTGACAGATCGAGGGCTCCGGGGTTCACTGTTGAACTTGACGAAACCCACAACGACGGAGAGGTACGCGTCGGCAGTAGTTGTCCAGGCGGCGAGCGTCGTCGAACTCAGCGGGTGTCGTGTAGTCGTACACTTCGATGGTAGTCGTTCGTATTGGTACTTGGCGCCATCAAAGGGCACTTGGAGAACCCACGTACGCGTACACTGTTTGTCATACACTTGGCGGGTCATCGGGTAGTAGTACATGTTCCGTAGATGTACAAGTCGTCGTAGCCGTTCGGGTCTTGGTCCTTGGCGAAACCCACGAACACGAACTTGCGTCCCTGGTAGGGAGATTCTTGACAGAACCCACAATGGTCTTGGAGGTCAACGCCTGTACGCCAAGGCAGTGGAGGTGCATGCATGTGGGAGCAGTCCACGGCAAGGCGAGGAGAAGGAGGCCGGGGGTTACACGGTCGATGCAACGCTGGCTCTAGCGAGGGGAGGAAGGCATGGGCGCGCAGCTCCGGGATGCCGCGAACGAGGACCCGCGTCAGGGATTCTCCGACGACCGGGGAGGGCTGGAGGCGCTCGAGAAAGGAAGAGGAAGTACGAGGCAGAGGAGACGTGGCGGCGAAGGGAGACTCACGTGGTGGTGCTATGGAGCAGAAGAAGCAGAGGGAGGTGCGGCAGATCAGAGGAAGCGAGATGACCATGGCACGCGGAAGAGAAGATCCGGCGGGGGGTGCGAGGGAGCCGGGCGGCGGCCTGCTGGATCCGGCGAGGGCGACGTTGGCCCGAACGGAGGAAGAAGGAGGTGAGGGCGCGAGGAGGAGATGGGATCGGGAGAGGGGTCGGGCAGCGGTTTCCCTGGTGGCGCTGGGTGGAAGGGTACGTGGGAAGAGGAGGAGATCGACAAGAGGGATCGAGCTCTAGGTTAGGTGGGCTTACGGTTAGAAAAGGAGTGGGGGTGCGGCTGGGCTGCAAGGGGTTTAGTGGGCCGGCCTATCCCAGTGGCTTGCGAGTGCTAGGCTTTCTCTCCCTCTCTTTCTTCTTTAACCGAAAAGAAATAAAGAGAAAGGAAAAAGAACGGGGGGTTAGGGAAAAGAGTTTGAGCATGAGGACAATTTTCCTGGACTCATAAAAATAAGCATGACCACAGAAAAATAGAAGTGGCAAGATTACAGGAATTAAACTCAAATTCAATTGAATATAATTCAAATGGTTTTGAATTGGGACTAGGTTTGGTGTGGCCAAAAATGTTCAGGTTTTTGATGGAGCTTGAAAAAGAACAAAAGAATTATCGACAAAGTTTGAGAGTCGGAAATCGGAAGAAGGAAAGGTCAAAGATTTAACATGCAAGTGGGTTGCGGATAATTCCAAATTAATGGAATACTTTATAATAGCTCCCTAAATATTGGGAGGATATGTTTTAAAGAGAAACCACCATGTGGGTTCCCTCGATTTAAATAGATCAATGATCTGTGCAATTTGTTTAGAGAGTTTGAAAACGGGTTGCATGATGACATGATGCAATGCACAACAACCAAAGATGAATGCAAAGAACCAAACAAAACACACGACGAAACCCGGAAACCCTGGAAGGCAACTGAAGCTCCAGTCTTGGGGCGTTACAACACTCCACCACTACGAGAGGATCTCGTCCCGAGATTTAGAATGGCACCGGAGGGAAAACGGAAGAGAAAGAGAAGAGGTAAAACTAAGTTGCTCCTTTGACAAACGAGTGAAACCAAAGAACCTTGAAAAGGTTAAGCCCTATCGAGAAAAGAATGCAACGGAGGTGAATGAAGTTGAAAGCACTCCGGTAGGGAAGAGGAAGAAGGGAGAACAACTTCGGGCAGCACTCCGATTGAAAAGAAAAGGAATTGAGTAAGAACTTGATAAGATGAGAAGATACTTGATGAAATCGCAATACACTGCCTCCGTAACTATTGAATGAATGGAACAAGGGGTAAGAAAGATCTCAGACAGCACTCCGGTTTAAAAGAGATGAAAAACTTGATAAAATGAAAGAGCTTGAGCAAAAGGGACACAACACTCCGGTTAAATGGATAGGCACGAAAAGAACACTATCCAAGATGATGAGAGAAAAGAGAAAACATCACCATGACTCCGGAACAAAAGAATAGAATGGAATGAGCGAAGGGAAACAGGATCTTGAGGGAGCACGCTTATAGCAAATGCTAGAACGGAGTTGTTGGAAAACCAACAACGAAAAGAATAAGCTTGATATGGTCTCGGGCGGCGACCATTTAGATTAGGTATTTTAATTCTACCAGGCTGGTTGTAATGAGAGTATTATAGGTAGTATCATGCATGCCAACTACTCCCTCCGTTCCTAAATATAGGACTATTTATAAGAGCATGGTTAATAGTATAACCAACTGATGGCTACATGGCACTGCCACATCATCTATAGCCAACCTTGTAGCATTCACGTATAATACTCCCTCCGTCTAGGTGTCATCTTACAAAAACCAAATAACCCCAAAATACTTTGGCGCGGTGCATTAACTTCTACCTCGTTTCTTGTTTCTTGACATATCAACCAAAGAGATGTGGGTGTGCATGCTTTTAATGACTTGAGACTAGCAAACATGACATGTAGTGGTTAGTTCATTGCATGCAATGCTATTAATTAGCAAATAAACATTAAGTTCTCACGTCTCTTCCAAAAGTCGAACAATGATGTTGGTACTACAGTCGATAGTGTACGTACTAGGAGTAGTAAGCAAACCTTCTCCTCGTTTGCGAGTAGACCGGACACATCAAAAGTAGTGCATTAGTCTCCAAAAAGGGTTGACCATGTCCATGGCTACCATCCCGTGCTCTGTCATTCAGTGTGTGCTTCTCGCCGTTCTGCGAGTTGACGGGACACATCAAATTTAATACGTATTCAGTACTCTCTCCAAAAATGGCCGACCATGTCCATCAGTCCATGGCTACCATCTCGTGCTTCGTCATTGAGTACATGCAGTATTCACGTGCCATCGAGGAGGAAAAATATTACATAGTACTTGGTGCCATCGTAGTGCACGACTCACTTACGCACTGCTTATCTCCATTTTCTTGCATGACACATGCACCTTGACGCTAGATGTCCCGCGTGTTGGCAGAAGGATGAACAAAGCTCATGTCAAAAAAAGAGTGGAAGAACATACTTCCCAATGAGCGAGAAGGAGCAAGGAACCTCGTGGTGGAGCGTTTGCACTCGTAGTATTTTATATTATTTAGCGATATAAAATCAACCAATCATCTCCACAGTAGACCGGAAGAGTACGAGACACGGCAGCCCAGTGTAGTTACATCATACTGTACATGGCCAACCCACGCTATCACCATATTTCTTGGCCTCCGTGCAACACCTAGCTCTAGTAATCCACCAGCCCATATTGCTTCTCGCTCCTCGTCTCTATCAAAGTGCGGCGGGCTAGCATTTTTGTCGTCCATTGAGGTCGTTTAGCTCATCACATGTTAGCGACATGCCAAGAGCATTCTAAAAAAATTATTGTACTCTATTGTTATGTCAAGAAGAGGAAGCGCCTTGACCGACAAACCAAACAAGACAGGTGTGCCATGCCATGAGTAGGTCCAGTTTCTCGTTTTGAACTTGTTTGGTGTAGTAGTAACACTTGGTTTTGACTATTGGTAAAAATTTATATACTCCCTCCGTTTAGTGAATAAGTCATCTTAGATTGTGCACCGTGACCAAGGAAGAGGGGAAAGCTAGAGAAATTAATATTTATTTGCTAATTAATAGCATTGCATGCAATGAACTAACCATTGCATGTCGTGTTTGGTAGTCTAAGTCATTGACAACATGCACGCCCACATCTCTTATTGGTGGATATGTCAAGAAACAAGAAACAATGTGGGAGTTAATGCACCGCGCCTAAGTATTTTGGGATTATTTGGTTTTCGTAAGGTGACTAATACACCTAGGCGGAGGGAGTAGGGCCTAATGTATTCTTCGAGGATGGCTTTGACTATTGATAAGATTTTATATAATTTGAAAATTATATCATTCGAAGATCCTTTCATGTTCTGTTTTCAAAAAGAAAAAAAGATCCTTTCACGTACGAATTTGACTGTATGCTTTGAGCAACTTGCATGTCCTATACTGCTCCTGTTTGGATACTCTAACTTAGCTAGAGGTTAGACTCTAGACTAACTCATGACTAACCCTGAACTAACTATAGCCAAAGAGGTGTTTCGGTGACAGGGTTAGATTAACAATAAAGGCACTTGATGGAGAGAGAAAAGTGATTTTTCAGTGGGCCCAAGGAGGTACTTACTGTGGGAAAGGTGAAGTGATGGTTGCTTTTCCTGAGCAACTTATTACTCTGGGAATATGGGAGTACCAGCGGATTCAAGGAACAAAGAAATGATGGTTGCTTCGTCCAAGAAACTTACTGTGGCGAAGGTGGGGCTCTGTGATTTGACTGCTCACTAGTCATTACTAATGCGGTGCAACGACCGGGGTGAATCTTTCCCTGCAGTTGTGCACTCAATATTGCTGCATGGCAGGTGGAGCCGGATGAAGGATGTCCCACATGTCGGGAAACGAAGTTGTATTGTTTCTGGCATTGCTATCAATCCTTCAAGATTTGTTTATATGTATGCATAATTTTAATGAAATTGTACTGTGATGATATGAAGGTTTCAACTTTGGTTCCCGCGGGAAAAAAGGTCTCAACTTAGGATTCATGTGTCCTCTTGCCTCAAGATTATCTCGTTACAACATTCCATCAAATACAAATGAAACTACCATGGCTGCTAATGCATCTCAATGGTGCACAGATCAGCGCCAATATTTACATCACAACTGAAGACAAAGTTGTGAGAAGGTGTACAAATAAAGAAAAAAATATAATTGATCGACGTTGTTCGTAGGCATGGGTCCATTTCCTGGGCACAGTGTTCATTGCTTGGCAGCTACTAGTTTCACCCAGTGCTGTAGCCAAAAAGGGGGTGTACGAAGGACACCACAATCCGATCATTTTGTGCAGCTCCACTAAAATCGAGCTGACCATCCCTGTTTGCAAAGATATTCAGTTAGTGTGATTACAATAATAGTGGAACTAGATGATGAAACATAACACACACAAATAGAAGCTGATCACCTATGCAATCTCTCTTTAGGACTAACTACTTGTTGGAGAAGATTAGGCAGGAGGTGGATGAGGAGGATAGCAAAAGCAATCTCCCTTTCTGCAGTCCCACAGAAATGTAAAAACATTGCGCATGTGAAATTTTGGCAGAACTGCACAAAACACTCTTAAGAAAAAAAAGTGATTTGTGCAGTTCACCAAAAGGTTGCAATAGCAACGAGGTGAAATGACTAGCCCTGTTTGCAAAAAAGAGGTAGAAAGGAAACAATTACTGGCGAATAACACGAGTTGAAGACACATACGCCGACAAAAAAGTAGCATATTCCATGTAAAAAGGGAAAGATAGCAGCATGGTGGTTTATCAAAAATGGTTTGACGACGAGATTGCAAGATGGAAAGTACGCTGGCCGAGATACGTTTTAAGCAAACAACTAAAGAAGATCCACATGCAGCAACATGGGAAGATGGGCGGTGGAGCAAGGCCGGAGGAAGCTGTACCTGAGAGTCGTCGGGATGTTACTAGTAGGGCGCCGGCGGCCGGGATCTGCCCATACTGCGGCAGCGAGCAAGTGGTGAAGGCCCTACCGCGCCGGAGCTTGGTCAGAGAGAACGGCGGGTACCACAGATCGGGACATGCTGCCTCAATGCCGTCGAACGGAGAAACGATGCACATCCTCCCTTTTCGCCGGCGGACGGGATGCAGCCGGATCACTGACCAACGTGAGAGAGAGAGAGAGAGAGGCCACCTCCGCCTTGTGTGAGATGGTGTGACGAGAGACAAACCCCGGCAGGCAGGTTCCGTTGTATATAGTGGAGCGGATTTTTCCATTTTCCCCACGACAATCCTTTTGTATTCTGTACTATGCGCCATTGAGGAGGAATATATACCTTTATTTAATACAAACGCGTCAAGTCAAACTTTGTTCCGTCTAGGCGTGGTACCCTACCCTCCTTCGAGTGAACAACGCTACACGTGTCAAATTATCACGTGGGCTGCCTTTTCGTACAGAAACGAACTCCACCGTGTACCCGCGTGGGTGTGGACGGGAACGAGATGTGAGTACGTGTGTCATGTGTGCACCTCTTCTTTAGGTGCAGGTACGTACGTGGGTGGGTGTGAGAGAGATGGTTTGTGCGAAACCGAGGCAATGTGTCGATGATATCTCAAACAAAAAAAACGTAACATATGCAATGCATGTGAAACAGAGTCATGGATATATCATATGTAGAGGGAGTGATCCACGAGAAGAGAGTGGAGGGATCATCGGCGTGAGATATCGATAGAATCAAAAACAGGGATGAAGTGTGTGTTGCGCGATCGATAAAGAGTGCCATCGAATTTGTGTTTGCCCACGTCAAAGATACAGGGCCGCTGGCCTACTGGAATTTGAGAGGGCGGAGGTGCATGTTTTCTCTGTGGCATGGATACCTACCTACAACGTTTGACTATCGGTGGGGGGGGGAGGGGGCAGAGACCTAACTATAGAGAGGTAGATCGACTAGTATATGTGTGGAGAAGGAGAGAGACCTAGCTATGTATAGAGGGAGATCGATCGACATCCATGGATATGTGTAGCAGAGGAATAAGGTTAGGAGAAAGACAAAGGTAGAGTGTCAGAGGGTTGGTGGTGGAGTGGCGTCTCACAAATGGTGGGAGAGGCCTGCTAGACAAACGGAGGGGGCGAGTGCAATATCAATAAGAGAGGGCGGAGATGTCTGTCTGTCTATGCACGTGTGTGAGAGAGATGGGTCAGGAGGTATATATGCAAGGATTATGAGGGGAGATGATATGGTTGCGGCAAGCATACATAACTACATAGGAAGATCAATTGTCGTGTGTCCGAGAAAGGGAGAAACATAACTAGTGAGGTAAGTCTATCGGTGCGTGGGGGAAAGAATTATAGTCGACCTAGCTATATGTAGGGAGATCAGTACGTATACATGCATGCATGTGTTAGAAGCAAATAAGGCCCGGAGAGACAAACAGGGGGAGAGGGGTGCGGCTAGGAGGTGGTGCGAGAGGCCTACTATGTCGAGGGGGGAGGAATGTGCGACTATGAGATCGATGCAAAAAGGAGCGGGAGTGTGCACCTGCGTGGAACCGTATTGGACATAGGGGGCATGGCCGGTGAGAAGAGAAGAGGGGAAGTATGTGTTTGTGGTTGGCACACTTGGCTAGAGAGGTATATCGACCGATGTGTGCCGGAAAGAAGGAGTCGGGGGACCTACACACACCGCGGGTGAACGACCTAAAGAGAAATAACGAACATGCGCGATGGAGGGGACGCTGAGGGAGGGTGAGAGGGGGGCGGGCGTGTGCATGCATGATAGAAAATTAGCGCTAGCTAGCTACAAAGAGAAGAGGATTGTGAAGATGTTAAAGACGAACATAGATCATAATTCATTATAAAAAGTGGATACGGATACTTGAAGAAGATATCATAATATAGAACATTGATTATAATTTGGGCTAATGTGTGGCTTTTGCAGCTCAGGGCTAAATACTTGTCATAATGTAGGGGGCGGGGCACTATACTTTGTGTGATAAACACGGTGTACGTATAGAACATGGTTTAGATTATGAATATATAGTTAGTACATCAAATGTAGTATTATTTGGAATCAATACCAAGTGTATTCAAAAGATTTAATTCGAGTTCATATAGTACACATAGTTCATATCTATCTCTATAGTAATCATGTGGTGTGTTGTTAAGGTAATACACGAATGATGGTTGAAGTTGCCAACAATCATGATTGTAGATTCTTATTGAAATAGAGAAACGAATTCAAATTCAGTTTGAATTGCAGTGGTAGTATAAAAATTTGGAATGCACTAAAATGTTGGTATGAGTAGGTTACATGCATTATACAGCCAGCGAAAAAATTTAATTGGACATAACATGGATTCATAGTCTCTTTGTGTACCTTTGAATAGCATTCGTATAGTAAAACAGGACAAGACTCTCTCTCTTTGTGTGGTGTGAATAGTTTTATTTTTTCGTTTTTTTGTTGAGGGAAGTGTGAATTGATTTGGTACGTACAAGTACAATATTACACGTTAGGATTGTCCCTAAAATTCAACCCGCGCCTTGTTATATCCTGAAAATTCTGATATCGTGCTCCCAAAACTGGCGCCTTCACAACCTGCGCCTTGCGATCCCGAAATTAGAACGCGCGCGAAAACTTCCTCCAGCTGCCAAATCTCGACACACGAAATCCCTCTCCTAACCCTGAGCCGAAAGGGCCTGTAGTTCAAATTGGTAGGGGTACTTTTGTAACACACCCTACATTTTGGACAAGCGCGTCCCTAAGTCATGGTTCCCCCCTCCCATCGCCTCCTTTTCACCATTAGAAATCCCAGGCCGCCAGAACCTCTCCCCTCCAGCCACGAAACCCCACCCTCCTCTGTCCGCCACCTCACCGCTGCCCAGTCGGAGCCTCTTCCCCGACGACGTCGTCCACCGCAACAGCTCGACGTCCCTCATCCGCCTCCCCGGATGAGGATCCGTCATCCATCCCGTCGTCCCGCCGGTTCAGCCGCCCCGTCCTCCACCTCCAAGGAGCTGCTCTGACGATCGCCTCGTCTATAGCGGCTGCTCCATCCCCACAGCGCCACCTTAACCTGCTCCACCGGAACCGCAACATCCTCACCGACTCCACGGACGAAGCTGAGGCCTACTCAGCGCCACCAAAGAGGTTGTACACTCATCACATCGCACCTTATCCTTAACTCGACCTCCCGGCGCCGACGGTGCTCCATCCTGCACCCCCATGGAGTGGTACCTCAAAGCCAGCGCCGCGGGCGACATCTCCATGGCGGCTCTTCCCAGTGCAAGGCCCCTTCGGAGGCGGCGGCCATACCAGCCGGATCTGCTGCTGCTGCTGCTCCGATTATCGCTCGGTCCCTCGCGCTGCTGCTGCTGCTCCGGCTCTCGCACGCTCGCTCGCTCACCCAGCTGCTGCTGCTGCTCCGGCTCTCGCTCGCTCGCGATGCTGCTCTCCCCCTCACTCATGCTGCTGCTCTACTCCGATTTAGCTACACTTCAGTCGACTGAATCGAATTTTGGGTGAAAGTGCGTTATATCGACTAGAGGGGGGGTGAATAGGCGATTTTTATGAAAGTCTTCAGAACATGAGAGTTTTGAAGACAAACGATAAAATTAAACCTATTACCATGCAGCGGAAGGTAGACTACACTAGGCAAACCATAGTCAAGTATTCAATGAAGTGAAAGCACAAAGACTAATAGCAGCTAGGTAGTAAGGATCAGGTAGGAAGATATTGTGAAGCCAAACAGAACACACAGTCACTCAATGAAGACAAATGATAGAGCAAACATACAATGACTTCACAAGGAGTAACAGTAAGTAAAGTGAAGCGAAGATGAAACCAGTGACTCGTTGAAGACAATGATTTGTTGGACCAGTTCCAGTTGCTGTGACAATTGTACGTCTGGTTAGAGCAGCTAGGTATTTAAACCTTAGGACACACAGTCCCGGACACCCAGTCCTGAACACACAGCTCATGACACCCAGTCCTCACCGTATTCTCCTTGAGCTAAGGTCACATAGACCTCGCCCAATCACTCTGGTAAGTCTTCAAGGTAGACTCCCAAACCTTCACAGACTTCGTTCACCGGCAATCCACAATGTCTCTTGGATGCTCAGAACGCGACGCCTAACCGGCTGGAGGATGCACAGTCCTCAAGTGTAATAAGTCTTCAGATCACACAGACAAGAAGGCTTAAGTGATGCCCAATTTTCTCTCGCTCTGGTGGTTAGGGCTTTATGCTCGCAAGGAATTCTCTCTCAAAGGCTTCGAGGTGGGTTGCTCTCAAACGACAAAAGCCGTACTTTCAATCTGAGCAGCCAACCATTTATGGTTGTAGGGGGTGGGCTATTTATAGCCACTTGGCAACCCGACCTGATTTGTCCGAAATGACCCTGGGTCACTAAGGAACTGACACGTGTCCCAACGGTCAGATTTCAAACTCACACGGCAACTTTACTTGGGCTACAAGCAAAGCTGACTTGTCCGACTCTAGACAAGATTCGCTCTCATAGTCTTCACTCGAAGACATAGGTTTTTGGTTTAGGCATCACTTTAGTCATTTTGACTGGTTCTCTTGGACCCCACTTAACAGTACGGTGGTTCCTATGACTCAACACGAAAGAAAAAAGAACTACGAAAGATCTAAGTCTTCGAGCTCCATAGGCTTCATATAGTGTCTTCTCTTGTCATAGTCTTCAATGTGAATATCTTCATATACCACCTTTGACTTCAATGTCTTCATACAGTTTTAGGGGTCATCTCTGGTAGTAAAACCGAATCAATGAGGGACTTCTACCTGTGTTATCCTGCAATTCTCACAAACACATTAGTCCCTCAACTAGGTTTGTCGTCAATACTCCAAAACCAACTAGGGGTGGCACTAGATGCACTTACAATCTCCCCCTTTTTGGTGATTGATGACAAACTAGTTGAAGTTTTCAACGGGGAATATAATCTGTGAAATTGTAAAGGATAAGGAATTGTCTTCATAAGTTGCAAGGGCTCCCCCTGAAGATGTGCATATAACTTAATTTGCTTTTGGAATGCAAATGCACATGGCAGGTTGTACTTGTGGAGATCCACTTCAACTTATGATGACAATCCACTATGCATGTGAAAGTATATGAAGATAATGACATGCATAATGGAAAATGGACGTCTGCAGAATGAGCTAAGTGCGGAATTTATCGTCGCACATGCGGAATTTATCTTCGCAAAACAAGGTGGCAAATAAGTAGCAGACGACCATCTAGTTTAAGTGTTACAACTCATAAGAACCAAATGTAGCACAAACGAGAGTTGTAAGGATGAAGCAAAATATAAAGCACCCGCCCATATGGACCCGCTTGAAGACTATCAATCTCATATGCTTCTCCCCCTTTTGTCAGTAATGACCAAAAAGGTTTGAAGACATAGAGCCTCTACTCGTTCCCATGAGGAGTAGGTGAAGTAGCAGGGTTGTTGGTGTTGTTTGGCGGTGCAGAAGAGCTTGGAGGTGCTGAAGGAGGTGGCGGTGAAGTAGCATCGTCTTCTTCCTCAATAATTCTGGCAGTCACTATGGCAGCAGAGGAAGAGAACTCAGAGTCTTCAAGGGATGGAGTTCCTAGCAGCACAACCCTTCGAGGAGGTGTGGAGTCAAACTTGAATCTCTCATTGAAGCCATCCTCTTGAAGATCAGCTTCAGAACACATCATCGTGAGCCCTTTCCATGATCGGCGACAGGTTTCATGGGCAACGAAAGCATTCTTGGTGGCAAGATTTCGAGTGCGATTAACATCCACCAAGAGGCTTTTCATCTAACGCTTCAGCCAGTCATGATGCCTATCCTGTTTCTGATGTAGAGCCATAAGAAGCTCTCGGTCGTTGAGAACACGAGTGCGCTTCTTGGGTCTTGGAGCAGTGGCACTGTCAGTGGCTTCAATGGAAGCAGGGTGTGGTGCACGTGTAGTGCCAGCCAAAGGATACACCCGAGAAACTGCTTCAACGCCTTCAACGTTCTGAGTAAAACTCTGATGTTCTGCATTCTGAAGACTTAGAGGTTGCTTGGCAGGCTCAGAATATATGGCTTCAGTAGACATGTCCACGTCAGGCAAGAAGATCCGATGGTTGCGGGCTGAGGGCTGATACGAGATGGCGGAGTCTAGCTTGATCAACCGCATGACCCAAGGGGCGTAGAACTTCAAACCAAACAGATCAATGCCTGATGCAGCAAGTTGGCGTATGAAGAAGTCCTGTGCATTAAAGCATTTGCCATGAAGTATATAGAATACCAAAGTCTTCATTGCACCCTGAAGCTTGGCATTTGGAGAGTGCCCTTTGATAGGCCAGAGAGTTCGCCTGATGATGTGATAGATGGTTCTGGGAAGGTGCTCAAGGTCTTCAACGAAGAACTCTGTGGGATAAGCAGCATCTTGGGGCAATGGCTTCATCATGCTGAGCATTTGACTCATATCAGGTTCTGGCCGCTAAAAGATGCTCTCAATAGCTTCAGCATGCAGCTGACAGCCTTTCTCGAAGAGATCGCCAGGAGTGGGAAAGCCAGTGAGCTCAATGATGTCAAATGCATTGGCTTCATGATGAACGTTGCCAGTCATCCACTCCAGGACCCAAGTCTTCGGATCTCTGTTGTACCCTTTGATGTGAAGTGTGGCATAGAATTGTAGTAGCAGCTCTTCATTCCAATGCTCTTCATCAGTAACAAACTGCAGCAGACCCACTTGCTTGAAGCAATCCAACGCTTCTTCTAGACAGGGCAGACCAGCTATAGCTTCAACATCAAGGCGCTTGTGTGGGAAGATGCGACCTTGGTTGTAAAGAATGCAAGAGTAATAGCTTCGCTGAGGATAGCTCCAGAACCGATCAGATGATATCCTTTCCCTTGAGTAGGGGTTCCTGGAGCTATTGAAGAACGTGTTGTCTGCCCTGAAGCCATTGATGTTGAAGGAGCCAGGTGCTGATGCAGGACCTGGAAACCTTGGCAGTCTTGGGATTGGCTTCTGGACCTGAGGCCTGTGCTCAACATGATAGTTGAATTGGGGACCGGCAGTAGACTCAGGAACAGAAGTGGCTGGATCAGTGGCTTCGCTGTCTTCTGAAGCTTTTGCTGGGGAGGGCTCCACATTAGCTTCATTGTTGGTTGTGGCAGCCTCAAGATTTTCATCCTCCACTTGACTAGCTGGAGGGACGGTCACATGCACGTTCTCTTGGAGAACTGCTTCTTGGTGGAACAGGGGAGTGGGATCTTGTGGTACTTCTTCTTCTGCGACTGATGCAGCCAGAATGTCTTCAGCAGAGACTTGAGGCCTTGGACCTTTGTGAAGCCTGCGGAATGCAGACGACGCCTGTGGAGTTGGAGTGGGTTGGGCCTCATAGTCTTCTTCCTCTTGTGGGCGATCCGCCCATGAAGCATCTTGTGCAATTGGCATTAGTGGATGACCAATGCTGATGAGTTTGTTGTTTTCAAACTGAGGAAGGACTGCATCATCTTCTACATTGTCATGATGACCAATGTCTTCAGCAGCGATGGGATCAGCTGCTGGAATGTCTTCAGCTTCAGGAGCCTCTGTGGAAGCAGGCTCATAAACTGTTAGTTGACGTTCTGCGTCAGGATGAACCATAGAAATGGGTTCAACTATCAAGGGCTCTGTGGGAGCAGCCCGAGCTTTCTTGGTCTTTCTCTTTTTCTTGGTAGGGGCAGTAGGAGAGGCTTCAGAGTGTTTCCTCTTCCTGGCTTCAGCCTCAGCAGTTCTTGTCTTCTTGAGCTCTGAAGCTGTTGACCGGCCTTTTGGCTTCGAGCCAGTCAGCCTAGTTGGGAAGACAATCGGAACTGCTTCTTGCCGTGGTGCATCAGGTTCAGCCATAGCAGGCTTCTTCTTCTTCTTTGCGGCCATCCTGGGGTCGATGCCAGGACGCCCAAGTGCCTTGCGCTTCTCAGCCTCATTATAGGCTTGCACACATCTGTCAGCCAGAGTCTTCATGCGCTCACGCGAACCCTGAGCTTCTGCACGCTTCTTCACAAAGGCTTCCTTGAGCTCGTGCATCATTGTCTTGAAGTTCTTCACTTCTTGCACGCTGAGCTTGGCCATATGCTTCTTGAACTGAGCCTTTTCATAGTCAATCTTCTGCTTCAGTTCAACAATGCGCTGGGTAATAGCAAGTTTTGAAGCAATGGCGCCTTGGAAGGTGACACTGAGGCCAATGGGTAGCTGCAGATCTTCAAAGCTGATGTTTCGCGTGTCAAACCACTCGTCAATGAAGTTGTGGATGATGGTGACATCAAAGAGAGGCGGATCATTGAATATTTCTGCTTCTTCTTTGCTCTTGATGAGTTGCTCAAGAGCGTCATCTGCAAGATCTTCATCACTTGACAGATCAATGTCGTCGTTGCGCAGAATGGCAGAAGCTGTTAGCTCTTTGCCAGTGTGAGACAGAGGCATCTTGGCCTTCTGGGGCTTGGAGACGCGTGATAAGTCTTCAGACTGCACACTGTCTTCAGGAGGTGCAGTTGCCAATGGCTTCGCCCTTGAGATTTTTGGTGAAGGGGCCGGCTTTGAAGCTTTTGGCTTCTTCAACAGCTTTGGCTTCGGCACTGCAGGCGTGTCATCAGACTCAGTGTCAGCTGCAGGCTCATTCACTGCAGTCCCTTGAACCAAGATGTAGGTGATGAGGCCTTCAAGGTTGGCGAAAGGACCGATGACATTGGGTTCGGCATGTCGTGTGCCATCTGCCCTTGGAGATGAGGGACCAGGGTTGAAGTCTAACCCAAAAGTCTTCTTGTTCTGCTTCGCTGAGTTTTGAGCAAACTGGAAGTTGCGCTTGAACAGATTGTCGTCACGACACCATAGCAGTGACGACGAGTGTGCATCAGCAGGCTGTGGTCCACGGGCCATGCATGGATAGAAGCCTTGAGCAATGGCTTCATCTCTGGACCTGGGTAGAAGATTCTTGAATAGGATGTCTCCCCACAGTCTCTTGATGGTGTTTTTCTCAGCATACTCCTGGGTCACAAATCTGTATTTGAACCATTGTTCTGCCCAATATCTTCGAATCCATTGGATTCGGGTCTTGCGCTGACTGTAATCCTCTTCAGGATCTGTCTTGTACATTTCTGAGAGTTCATCTGGCAGATCTCTGGAGGTCTCACCACAACGCTTTCTGCCACCCTTCCTTGCTGCTTTCTCTGAAGCCATAAACTTTAACTTGAAAGGCTTCAAGACGCTCAAAGGCTTCAAAGGTTTTCGTTTGCTGGACCAACAAGAACTGGCTTCGGGAGAATTTATGTGATGCTGTAAGAATTCTGCAAATGAATGCAGACTATGAGAACCAAAGGATTCTCCCACGGACATGTACCTGTGACAGCATTAAGGTGCGAGGGAAGGGGAAGAGGTCATATGCATTCTCAGAAGATTTTGAAGATAAATCTGTTTAGAAGACATTGACCTCATCGTGCGAAGACATTCACTCATAGATAAGAAGTTGGTTCCAGATTTGTACGAATCCACAGATCAGTACAAGTGAGGAATCTAACTACTTTGTGAAGCACAAGTGAATATACTAGGCATGTTATGAGCTGCAGTATGAGAGAGATCTAGCTTGTGTGAACAGAAACTGCTTGTGGTAGAAAGTGACAGATCAATAGGATCAACGATGCTGTAAAAAGGGAGTTTTATTTACCACACTAAGAACTGCTAGACGGAGTGGGAGATGAGGCCGAGCAGTTCACTCTTCCGTGCCCTAACTTGGCGACGGAGGACACCTACGGGGACGGCGGAGAGGACGATGTCCGCGGTCGGCGTGAAGACGGCGTCGGAGAGGTTGCGGCAGCGAAGCGCTTCGTCGCCGGCATCGTCGAGAGCTAGCGGTGGCGCTAGGGTTCGTGTGAGGGTGGAAGAAGAGATAATGACCGCTGTGAGTGTGTCTTTATAGGCACAGGGGTGGCACTGTGCTATTACACAGGTGCCCCTGACGATTCGCATCTGAGGAACACGTGGCCATTATGTGGAATTTTGGGGTTTGTTCCACATCCCACACACGCCTGGATTGTCGGGTGGTCGTTCCTACTTCTCCGGATTTCATGTGGAGGAATGAGCATTGAAAATGGACTTAATGGTTGTCTCTGTATCTTCTGCTGACAAGGACGCAGAGAAGACATTTGACAGTTTCAATAGAATGCATATGACTTGGAGAGATAGAGTTTGAGATAGAAAGCATAGAGAGGTTAGGGTCCGATCACATTCACTTAGTTCAAAAGATTCAACACGAAGATATAACTATAAGTGAATGCTGTAGAGGACAGAACACTAGAATATATATATATATATATATATATATATATATATATATATATATATATATATATATAATCAACATAGTGAAGATAATCATGAAAATATGTTGAGATCGAAGCCAAACCAAATGTGAAGACATTGCAAGGTAATGCCATGAGTGAAACACTTCAAAATAGAACGTTTGGTGGTGGTGTTACCCACCGTATAGGAAGTATTAGACCCAGACACGGCGCACAATTGTCGTGGCGCTCCGAAGTCAAATTCCACATTAATGTATTCACACTTAGAATGTATGTCTTCATTGATTGAAGATATACTTTACTTTGTGTGTTGCACATCTAAATCATCAATATGCATAAGGGTTAGGATGTGTGCCTGATCACAGGACATTTGAGGATTCCAGGATATTTAGCTCACATCGTAACTTGCAAAACCTCTTCTCATCCAAGGGCTTGGTGAAGATATCTGCCAATTGCTCTTCAGTGTTGACGTGTATGATATCAATGTCTTCCTTCACAACATGATCTCTGAGAAAGTGATGACGAATTTCAATGTGCTTTGTCTTCGAGTGCTGAAGTGGGTTGTTGGCAATCTTGATGGCACTTTCGTTGTCGCAGTAAAGTGGCACTTGCTTCAGATGAATGCCATAGTCCTTGAGTGTTTGCTTCATCCACAGAAGCTGAGCGCAGGAGGATCCAGCAGCAATGTATTCAGATTCAGTAGTGGAGAGAGATACACAATTCTGCTTATTTGAAGACCAACATACAAGTGATCGTCCCAGAAAGTGACATGTGCCTGATGTAGACTTGCGATCGACTTTGTCACCAGCATAATCAGCATCCGAGAATCCAACCAGATCAAACTCTGAGCCCTTTGGATACCATAATCCTAGAGTTGGGGTGTGAGCCAAATATCGAAGAATTCGCTTCACAGCTAAGTGATGCGACTCCTTTGGTGCCGCTTGAAATCGAGCACACATGCAAACAGTAAGCATAATATCTGGCCTAGATGCACATAGATAAAGTAAAGAACCAATCATGGAGCGGTATACCTTTTGATCGAACTCTTTACCATTGTCGTCAGGACCCAGATGATGTTTGGCTGGCATTGGTGTTGTGAAGCCTTTGCAGTCTTGCATACCGAACTTCTTCAGGCAATCTTTGAGATACTTCTCTTGAGATATGAAGATGCCATTGCGTTGTTGTCGTATTTGAAGACCGAGGAAGAACTTTAGCTCTCCCATCATAGACATCTGATATTGCTCTTGCATCATATATCCAAACTCTTCACTGTACTTCTGATTGGTGCAGCCGAAGATAATGTCATCCACATATATTTGGCACACAAACAGTTCACCATCATATGTCTTCGTGAAAAGAGTGGGGTCTAGGGAACCAGGTATGAAGCCTTTGCTCTTCAGGAAGTATTTGAGTGTGTCATACCAGGCCCGAGGGGCTTGTTTGAGGCCATACAGTGCCTTGTTGAGCTTGTATACCATGTCAGGATGTTTTGGATCTTCAAAGCCAGGCGGTTGTGCAACATACACTTCTTCTTCAATCTTGCCATTGAGAAAAGCACTCTTCACATCCATTTGATATAGAAGTATGTTATGATGATTTGCATAGGCCAGCAGTATGCGTATGGCTTCAAGTCTAGCGACACGAGCAAATGTTTCATCGAAGTCAATGCCTTCCACTTGAGTATATCCTTGAGCAACAAGACGAGCTTTGTTACTGACAACTTGACCATGCTCATCTTGCTTGTTGCGGTATATCCATTTGGTGCCTATTATATTGTGCTTCCGTGGATCAGGACGCTTAACCAGTTCCCATACATTATTCAGCTCAAACTGTTGAAGCTCTTCTTGCATAGCTTGAATCCATTCAGGTTCCATGAAGGCTTCTTCAACTCTCTTGGGTTCTGCTATTGAGACGAATGCGAAGTGCCCACAGAAATTTGCTAGCTGAGTTGCCCTTGAATGAGTGAGTGGACCAGGTGCATTGATGCTATCAATTATTCTTTCAATTTGCACTTCATTGGCAACGCGAGGATGTGCAGGGCGAAGACTTTGCTCTTGCTGTTCATTGTCGTTGTTGGAAGGAATGTCTTCAGGCTGAGCATTGTCTTCATGTTGATCAGGTGCTGAAATGATAAGTTCTTCTTCAGGATGAGCTTCAGAAGGTATAATTTCTCCAGTTCCCATTAGCTTGATTGATTCACTGGATGGAACTTCATCTAGCACATTTGGCAGCTGCTTTCTTTGTGAACCGTTGGTCTCATCGAACCGCACATCCACTGTTTCAACCACTTTGTAATGAAAGAGATTGAAGACTCTGTAGGAGTGCGAATCCTTTCCATATCCAAACATAAAACCCTCATGTGCTTTTGGTGCAAATTTTGAGGTGTGATGTGGGTCCTTGATCCAGCACCTTGCGCCAAATACTCTGAAGTAACTGACATTTGGCTTCTTGCCAGTAAGGAGCTCATAAGATGTCTTGTTCAGTAGCTTGTGAAGATAAACACGATTGATTGTATGGCATGCAGTATCAATGGTTTCGGGCCAGAATTTTCTTGGGGTCTTGTATTCATCTAGCATCGTTCTGGCCATCTCAGTTAGTGTTCTGTTCTTGTGTTCGACGATGCCATTCTGCTGTGGCGTGTACGGGGCTGAGAATTCATGTGTGATGTCCAAGGTATCAAGATATGTATCAAGGCCAGTGTTCTTGAATTCAGTGCCAGTGTCACTTCTGATGTGCTTTATCTTGACCCCAAAATTGTTCATAGCTCGATTGGCGAAGCGTCTGAAGACATCCTGCACTTCAGTCTTGTAAAGGATTATGTGCACCCAAGTATATCTAGAATAATCATCAACAATAATGAAGCCATAGAGGAAAGTAGTAGTAGTTAGAGTTGAGTAATGAGTGGGACCGAAAAGATCCATGTGAAGCAGTTCGAAGGGTCGAGTAGTGGTCATGATTGTCTTCGAGGGATGTTTGGCCCTCATCATCTTCCCTGCTTCACAGGCACCGCATAAGTGGTCTTTCTTGAACTTGACGCCCTCGATGCCTATGACATGCTTCTTCTTCGCAAGGGTGTGGAGGTTCCTCATGCCAGCATGTCCAAGCCTCCAATGCCAGAGCCAGCATTCTGAAGCCTTTGCTAGAAGACATACTGCAAGTTGTGGCCCTGCTGAGAAATCTACCACGTACAAATCATCTTTTCGATACCCTTCAAACACTAGAGACTTGTCAGATTCCATTAGTACAAGGCAACGATATTTTCCAAACATTACGATCATGTTCAAATCGCAAAGCATTGAGAGAGACATTAAGTTGAAGCCAAGGGATTCAACAAGCATGACTTTATCCATGTGTTGATCCCTTGAGATTGCAACTCTACCTAGACCCAATACCTTACTTTTACCAGTGTCAGCAAATGTGATGTGGCTCTTGTCGGATGGACGTAAGGTTGAGTCCATAAGAAGACTTCTTTTGCCAGTCATGTGATTTGTACACCCACTGTCAATAATCCATTCTGAAGACGCTGGTGTCGTACCCTACAGTGCAGTTAGGGGGATAGGCTTCACCAAGAGCATTGTGAAGCAAAAACATTTGACGAACCAGTGGGTTATGAAAGCTTAGATCCAGGTTAGGACTAATAGGGAGAGTAGCAAGCGATTCAGGTACGAAGTACATAGTAAGACCATTTGGGCATTTGATCTTGCGCCCTACAAGATGTTTAAGGTCCCCAGCAATAGCGTCAGACGATTTTGGTTTTCTGCTGGAGACCTTTCCCTGCAAAAGAGAGTTAAGCTTTCTTAGCCACCCACATCTTCAAGGGTGGCTTAGAAGCAATAAGTCTAAGTGCAGCATCTGAGAATTTTGGCTTTAAAGCCCTAGCAAATAGTCTTGCATGCGGACAATAGTACTCATAAGAATAAGCAGAATAGTTCTTGGTCTTATGAACATGGCGGTTTGATGATCCGCTCTCATATTCATATGCCTGAGTATGGTTTCCCTGCAAAACATTTGTGTTAGTGCGACTCAGGTGAGTCCTCTGTCTGTATGAAGCCTTTGGACCGTATGAAGCCTTTGGTCTGAGGTTTATCTTCTTCACGTGAGGTGTCATGAAGACATTCACAGAAAGATTTTCCAGACACCTTTTCGGAACCCAAATCTTCTTCATAGGCGGTCCATTCCTGCAGTTAGTACCAATGTACCCGGCAAACACTTCACCATTCTTATTCTTAAACAGTATATAGTTTGCATCAAAGGATTCATCAATGATAATGGGGTTAGCACAAGTGAAGCCAGTTAGATTGGATGGATCTGCTGAAGGTTCCTTTGCAGCAACCCACATGGTTTTGGAGTACTGCTCAGGTTTCCAGTAAGAGCCATCTGCATTCATTTTCCTTACGAACCCAACACCCTCTTTCCTAGGGTTTTGGTTCAGAATCTGCTTTTTGAGGACATCACATAGTGTCTGATGCCCTTGAAGACTTTTGTACATCCCTATTTCAAGCAACGTCTTCAACCTAGCATTCTCATCAGCAATAGCGGTGGTATCCTCAGCAGAGGGGTTAGTTACCACATCAACAGTTGAAGATATTGCAACATCAGTAGCAGTAGAACATTCAGCAACAGAAGTAGCATTATCACGCTCATTGCATTTAAGACATGGTGGTTCAAATCCTTCCTGGGCGGGACTGATTTGTTTGGCGCGAAGTGACTCGTTTTCCGTTTGAAGATCTTCATGAACCGCTCTCAATTTCTCAAGATCCTGCTTCCTTTGAAGATAATCATAGGAAAGCTTTTCATGAGTTGTTGAGAGAGTTTCATGACGACTTTCAAGTTCCTGATACTTAACATGAAGATTTTTTATGTCTTCAATTAAGGATTCCGATCGAGTCATTTCAGCACTTAACAGATCATCGCTTCTGTCTAACAGTTTTTGAATATGTTCCATAGCTTTCTGTTGTTAAGTTGCAATTTTAGCAAGTGTTTTGTAGCTAGGTTTTGAACCACAATCAGAGTCATCGTCAGTAGATGTTTGATAGTGAGTAGTGCGTGTGTTTACCTTGGCACCGCGTGCCATGAAGCAGTAGGTAGAAGCGGAGTAGTCCTTGTCATTTGCATCGGTGTCGGTGATGAAGTCATTGTCTTCAGTGTTGAAGATGGACTTGGCAACGTATGTTGTAGCCAGACTTGCGACGCCTGAGTCGGATTCCTCCTCAGACTCCACCTCCGCCTCCTCAGAAGCAGACTCCTCCTCTGAATCCATTTCCTTGCCAACAAAAGCACGTGCCTTGCTAGATGATCTCTTCTTGTGTGATGAAGACTTTAAGGAAGACCTGGAAGAAGACTTTGAGTATTTCTTCTTCTTCTTCTTGTCGTCAGAGTCATATTCCTTGCTCTTCTTTTTCTTTTTGTTCTCATTGTCCCACTGTGGACACTCAGAGATGAAGTGGCCAAGTTTCTTGCACTTGTGACCTGTTTTCTTCTTGTAGTCATGAGCAGGGGCTTCATCATTCCTTGAACTTGATCGGGAAGACTTTCTGAGGCCTTTCTTCTTGGTGAATTTTTGGAACTTCTTGACAAGCATTGCAAGTTCCCTTCCGATGTCTTCAGGATCATCAGAACTGCTGTCAGATTCTTCTTCAGATGAGGAGACAGCTTTTGCCTTCAAGGCACGAGTTCGCCCATAGTTTGGACCGTAGATATCTCTTTTCTCCGAAAGCTGAAACTCATGTGTGTTGAGCCTCTCAAGTATGTCAGACGGATCGAGTGTCTTGAAATCAGGACGTTCTTGAATCATCAGGGCCAGGATGTCAAACGAACTATCAAGTGATCTCAGCAGCGTCTTGACGACTTCGTGTTTGGTAATCTCAGTGGCGCCGAGGGCTTGAAACTCATTTGTGATGTCAGTGAGTCGGTCAAATGTGTGTTGGACATTCTCATTGTCATTTCGCTTGAAGCGGTTGAAGAGGTTGTGAAGGACACTGATTCTCTGATCTCTCTGGGTTGAGATGCCTTCATTGACCTTGGAGAGCCAGTCCCAGACCAGCTTGGATGTCTTCAAAGCACTCACACGGCCATACTGTCCTTTGGTCAGATGACCACAGATGATATTCTTGGCAGTAGAGTCCAGCTGAACGAATTTCTTGACATCAGCAGTAGTGACACCTTCTCTAGCCTTGGGCACGCCGTTCTCGACGACATACCATAGGTCGACGTCAATGGCTTCAAGATGCATGCGCATCTTATTCTTCCAGTAGGGATATTCAGTTCCATCAAAGAAGGGGCACGCAGCGGAGACTTTAATTATCCCTGCAGTCAACATAGCTAAAACTCCAAGTGGTTAAACCGAATCACACAGAATAAGGGAGCACCTTGCTCTGATACCAATTGAAAGGGCGTTATATCGACTAGAGGGGGGGTGAATAGGCGATTTTTATGAAAATCTTCAGAACATGAGAGTTTTGAAGACAAACGATAAAATTAAACCTATTACCATGCAGCAGAAGGTAGACTACACTAGGCAAACCATAGTCAAGTATTCAATGAAGTGAAAGCACAAAGACTAATAGCAGCTAGGTAGTAAGGATCAGGTAGGAAGATATTGTGAAGCCAAACAGAACACACAGTCACTCAATGAAGACAAATGATAGAGCAAACATACAATGACTTCACAAGGAGTAACAGTAAGTAAGGTGAAGCGAAGATGAAACTAGTGACTCGTTGAAGACAATGATTTGTTGGACCAGTTCCAGTTGCTGTGACAACTGTACGTCTGGTTGGAGCGGCTAGGTATTTAAACCTTAGGACACACAGTCCCGGACACCCAGTCCTGAACACACAGCTCAGGACACCCAGTCCTCACCGTATTCTCCTTGAGCTAAGGTCACATAGACCTCGCCCAATCACTCTGGTAAGTCTTCAAGGTAGACTCCCAAACCTTCACAGACTTCGTTCACCGGCAATCCACAATGTATCTTGGATGCTCAGAACACGATGCCTAACCAGCTGGAGGATGCATAGTCCTCAAGTGTAATAAGTCTTCAGATCACACAGACAAGAAGACTTAAGTGATGCCCAATTTTCTCTGGCTCTGGTGGTTAGGGCTTTATGCTCGCAAGGAATTCTCTCTCAAAGGCTTCGAGGTGGGTTGCTCTCAAACGACAAAAGCCGTACTTTCAATCTGAGCAGCCAACCATTTATGGTTGTAGGGGGTGGGCTATTTATAACCACTTGGCAACCCGACCTGATTTGTCTGAAATGACCCTGGGTCACTAAGGAACTGACACGTGTCCCAACGGTCAGATTTCAAACTCACATGGCAACTTTACTTGGGCTACAAGCAAAGCTGACTTGTCCGACTCTGGACAAGATTCGCTCTCATAGTCTTCACTCAAAGACATAGGTTTTTGGTTTAGGCATCACTTTAGTCATTCTGACTGGTTCTCTTGGACCCCACTCAACGGTACGGTGGTTCCTATGACTCAACACGAAAGAAAAAAGAACTACGAAAGATCTAAGTCTTCGAGCTCCATAGGCTTCATATAGTGTCTTCTCTTGTCATAGTCTTCAATGTGAATATCTTCATATACCACCTTTGACTTCAATGTCTTCATACAGTTTTAGGGGTCATCTCTGGTAGTAAAACTGAATCAATGAGGGACTTCTACCTGTGTTATCCTGCAATTCTCACAAACACATTAGTCCCTCAACTAGGTTTGTTGTCAATACTCCAAAACCAACTAGGGGTGGCACTAGATGCACTTACATTGGGCCAGTCGATTTTCAGGGGGTGGTGGGTGTCTCGCCGGAGTTAAGGAAGAACCACCCGCTGCGGGGAGGGGGGCTCGCCGGAGAGGTACCCCACTATATATCTTAGGGTTC